>NW_022437022.1:7828989-7937059 GCF_009761245.1 Sapajus apella | reverse complement strand
TTTTTTTTTTTTTTTTTTTTTTTTTTTTTTTTTGAGACGGAGTTTCGCTCTTGTTACCCAGGCTGGAGTGCAATGGCGCGATCTCGGCTCACCGCAACCTCCGCCTCCTGGGTTCAGGCAATTCTCCTGCCTCAGCCTCCTGAGCAGCTGGGACTACAGGCACGCGCCACCATGCCCAGCTAATTTTTTGTATTTTTAGTAGAGACGGGGTTTCACCATGTTGACCAGGATGGTCTCGATCTCTTGACCTCGTGATCCACCCGTCTCGGCCTCCCAAAGTGCTGGGATTACAGGCTTGAGCCACCGCGCCCGGCCCCTAGTTATAGGCTTTTTCATAGCTGTGCTTTATCAGTTTAGAGAGCTCTGTTTTATTCCTCATTTGCTGAGTGCTTGCACTGTGATGTTGCATATTGTCAATTGATATGGTCTTGTTGCAGATTACATTTATTGGTTTTCAAATATTGCATCCTGGGAATAAACCCCACTTGGTCATGGTGTGTAATTTTTAAAAATGTATCACTGGATTCAATTTGTTAGTATTGCATATCTGTGTTGATTAGGGATATTGATTTATGATTTGTGGCCGGAATATGGTCTAAGTTGGTGAATGTTCCATGTGATCTTGTGAAGAATGTGTATTCTGATGTTGATGGATGAAGTAGTCTATGAATGTCAATTTGATCTAGTTGATTGATGATGCTGTTTAGTTTATCTATATCCTTACCACCTACTGAATCTGTCAGTTACTGATAGAGGGGTGTTCAAGTCTTCAACCATAGTAGTTGATTTGTCTATTTCTCCTTGGAGGTTTTTTTTTTTTTTTTTTTTTTTTATGTGGAATCTCGCTCTGTCATCCAGGCTGGAGTGCAAATGGTGGGATCTTAGCTCACTGCCACCTCCACCTTCAGGGTTCAAGTGGTTCTTCTGCCTCAGCCTCCCAAGTAGCTGGGACTACAGTCACCCACCATCACACCTGGCTAATTTTTGTATTTTTAGTAGAGACGGGGTTTCACCATGTTGGCTAGGCTGGACTTGAACTCCTGACCTCAAGTGATCCTTTTGCCTTGGCCTCCCAAAGTGTTGGGATTATAAGTGTGAGCCACTACGCCTACCTTTTTTTTTTTTTTTTTGAAACAGAGTCTTGGTCTGCTGCTGCACAGGCTGGAGTGCAGTCACATGATCTCGGCTCACTGCAACCTCTGTCTCCCATGTTTAAGCGATTCTCCTGCCTCACCCTCCTGAGTAGGTGAGACTGTAGGTGTGCACCATTAGGTCTGGCTAATTTTTGTATTTTTAGTAGAGATGGGGTTTCACTATGTTGGCCAAGTTGGTCTCAAATGCCTGACCTCAGGTGATCCGCCCGCCTTCGCAATTCCCCCAGTTTTTGTTTATCTGAGAAAGTCTTTGTTTCTCCTTTATTTTTGAAGGATAATTTCACTGGATACAGAATTCTAGGTTGGCGAGTTTTTTCTTTCTTTTTAAAATATTTCATTCCACTATTGTCTTGCTTACATTGTTTCTGATGAAAAGTCTGATATAATTCTTGCCCTTCTTCTACTACAGACAAGGTATTTTTATTCTGCTTTCTTTCTAGATATCCTCTTTGGCTTTGGTTTTCTGCAGTTTGAATATGATATGCCTAGGTAGAGATTTTTGGTGTTTATCCTGCTTGGCATTATCTGATCTTCCTGGACCCGTGTTTGGATGTCTGTCATAAATTTTGGAACATTCCTAGTGATTATTACTTTGAATATTTCTTTTGCTTATTTCTCTCTTCTTCTGCTATTCCCATTAAATGTATATTAGACCTTTTAAAATTGTCCCACAGTGATATTGTTTGAACATTTTCTTTTTTTCTTTTTCTTTCTTTCTTTCTCTTTCTTTCCTTTCTCTCTCTCTCCCCCTCTCCTTTCTCTATTTCTTTTTCTTTCTTTCTTTCTTTTTTGACAGAGTCTTGCTCTGTCACCCAGGCTACAGTGCAGTGATGTGATCTTGGCTCACTGGCTCACTGCAACCTCCACCTCCCTGGTTCAAACAATTCACCTGCCTCAGCCTCCTGAGTAGCTGGGATTACAGGCACCCACCACTATGCCTGGCTAACTTTTGTATTTTTAATAGAGATGAGGTTTCGCCATGCTGGCCAGGCTGGTCTCAAACTTCTGACCTCAGGTGATCCGCCCGCCTTAGCATCCCGAAGTGCTGGGATTACAGGTGTGGGCCACAGCACCTGGCCCTGTTTGAGCATTTTCATTATCTCTTTTTGTTTTCACTTTTTAATTTGGGAATTCTCTGTTGACATATCTCACAGCTCACTGATTCGTTCTTCAGGCACCTATAGCCTGCTGATGATCTCATAAAAAGGCATTTTTCATTTCTCTGACAATGTTTTTAATTTCTAGAATTTTCTTTTGATTCATTCTTTTAGTTTCCGTCTCTCTACTTGTATTTCCCCTCTATTCTTGCATGCCATCTGCCTTTTCCCTTACATCCTCGTTGTTTTAAATTCCCTACCTGATAATTCCAAAGTTTGTGCCCTATCTGAGTCAGAGTCTTATGGATACTTTGTCTCTTCAGTCTGTTTTTTCTTGTCTGTTAGCATCCTTGTAATTTTTTGTCCAAAGTCAGACACGATGTATCAGGCAATAGGAACTGGGGTGACTGGCTTTTACCATGAGGATTCTGTTAATCTGGCCAGGAGCAGACCTGTGTTTAACGTTCGCTATACCTGTAGGTGTCAGATGCTTCCTCTAGTTTCCTTTTTCTTTTTGTTATCTTTGGGTTACCCTAAAACCTCCTTCTCCAATGGAGTCTGTGCTTTGCAGCTCTCTCCTTTGCAATCCTGTTTCCTCTGTTATTACACAGGAACTCTGTTGATGTGATAGTTTGAAGGAGAGGAGATGTTCTCTAACCATCTGATTAAATCTCAGTTTTTTAATGGCTCTGAAACCTCTAAAGGTGGACTGTGATCTTCAGAAGCTGTTCTTAGCCTTTTTTTTTTCTTCCTTTACCTGATACAGGAAGGCTAGAGGGGCTGGAGTTGGTTAATTGCCATTCCCCCAAGTGAGATAAGACTCAGGTAAAATAGTTTCCCTTGGAAGGCCTGCCGTTATTATAGAGAACTCTCTTAGTGTTTTTCAGAATAGTTACTTACCCCCTGGATATATTTTTAAATGGCTACTTTTCCCTTTCCCCTGCCTGAAACCCTGGTGAGGCTCCTGGAAATAAAACCCCGGACAGTGTGGGGCTCCTCTAAGACTCGGCCCTCAGGAGAGCTTAAACCAGAAGTTATGTTAAGTTTAAAGATTATCTATTTATATTTCTCTTAAGATTTTTGATTTTGTAACTGCACAAGGGGTTCACCTTGCCTGCTGCCTAGACAGAGCCGATTCATCAAGACAGGGGAATTGCAACAGACAAAGAGTAATTCATGCAGAGCCGGCTGTGCGGGAGACCGGAGTTTTATTATTACTCAAATCAGTCTCCCCCGAGCATTCTGGGAGCAGAGTTTCTAAGGACAACTTGATTGATGGGGGAAAGCCAGTGAGCCGGAGGTGCTGATTGGTCCGGGATGAAATCACAGGGAGTCAAAGCTGTCTTTTTGCTCTGAGTCAGTTCCTTGGTGGGAGCCACGAGATCAGATGAGCCAGTTAATCCATCTGAGTGGTGCCAGCTGATCCATCAAGTGCAGGGTCTGCAAAATATCTCCAGCCCTGATCTTAGGAGCAGTTAATGGAGAGTCAGAATCGGTAGCCTCCAGCTGCATGACTCCTAAACCATCATTTCTAATCTTGTAGTAATGTGAGTCCTACAAAGGCAATCTAGTCCCCAGGCAAGAAGGAGGTCTGTTTTGGGAAAGGGCTGTTATGGTTTTTGTTTTAAACTATAAACTAAACTTCTCCAAGAGTTAGTTCAGCCTGTGTCCAGGAATGAACAAGGACAACGTGGAGGTTAGAAGCAAGATGGAATCGGTTAAATTAAATCTTTCACCGTCTCAGTCATAATTTTGCAAAGGTGGTTTCAGTCTCCACTGTGGTTATAGAACATATTTTATATGATGATTTCACTTCATATTTTTGGCAATTTCAATTCAGTATTTTGTATGATTTCAATTCAGTCATACAAAAAACACAACTACTAAAAATACAAAAATTAGCCGGGTATAGTGGCGTGCGCTTGTAGTCCCAGCTACTCGAGGCAGAGGCGGAAAAATTGCTTGAACCTGGGGGGTTGGAGGTTGCAGTCAGCCGAGATTGTGCCACTGCACTCCAGCCTGGGAAACAAAGCGTGACTCCATCTCAAAAAAATGTAGCAAGGTTTGTTTTATGACCCTAGCTATGGTCTCTTTTGGTAAATACCAAATCCAGGAAGCATGCATTAGGTGAAATAGTCTACAAATAGCAATCAGATTAATTGGTTATGATGTTTTTCAGTTCTGTATCCTTGCTGATTTTCTGTATGTTCTGTTGATTACTGAGAGGAGTGTTGAACTCTTCACTTATAATTGTGGATTTGTCCATTTCTCATTTCAGTTTTATTAGTTTGTCTTCAGATTTATTTATTTATTTATTTAGATTCAAGGTTTCACTCTGTCGCTGAGACTGGAGTACAGTGGTGTGATAATGGCTTACTGTAGCCCTGACTTCGGGGCTCAAGCGATCCTCTTACCTCAGCTTCCTGAGCAGCTGGTACCACAGGTGTGTGCCACCATGTCTGGCTAACTTTTTAAAAATTATTTGTAGAGATTGAGTCTCACTATGCTGCCTGGGTTGGTCTCAAACTCCTAGGCTCAAGCAGTCCTCCTGCCTTGGCCTCCTAAATTGCTGGATTACAGTCATGAGCCACTGTGCACCGCCTTCTTCAGATGTTTTGAAGCTCTGCTGTTAAGTGCATGCACATTTAGGTTGGCTTTGTCATCTTGGTGACCCTTTTATCACTTGCATGAACAGTGAAGGGTGTGGTATTTTACCTTGCTTGTAAGCTAACAAGTCAGTCTGCCAGTTTCATAGATAGCTGGAACAAGGACACAGGACCTTATCACCCACAAGAGCAGTGGCCATGGTAGCCACATCTGCACCAGCTCCTTGAGGTTCATTTTCAAAAGGTTGATGTGAAGGGGACCAGATGGCACCTGCACATGTCAGAGGCTGCACTGTGGGACTGTGGGAGAGGATCCCTGAGATGAGGAAACCAACATCTTTAAGAACGGGAGCTCAGCCTTCTTGACTCTTGCCCCAAAGGGAGATGTTGTCTTTATTTTACTAGATGGAAAACAAACCTGCCCTTCGCTCCAGAGAGAGGCCTATTTCTATTTCCAGTGCTGTTGGCTATATAAGTGTCCTCGAAAAGATACTCTAGATCCAAGGTAGTCATTGCCTCTGCTCATAAAACATTTAGAAATGTGAGAGCTTTTGGAAAATACCTTCCAACAATAAAGTCTCTCTTTATCCCTGGTAATTTCTTTTGCTCTGAAGTCTCCTTTGTCTGATAATAACATAGATACTCCACTTTCTCTGGGTTAGTGTTGTACGACATGTCCGTTTCCATCCTTTTATTTTTAAACTCCCCGTGTCATTATATCGGAGGTGGACTTGTGTGTGTTGTTTAGTTTTGCAGACAGCATATAGTTTGTTCCTTTTTTTTTTTTTAATTCACTCTGAAAATCTCTTTCAGTTGGTTTGTTTAGATCAGGGATCAGCAAACTATGTGGGTTAAACCTGGCCAGCTGCCTGTTTTGTAAATAAAGTTTTATTTAAACACAGCCATGCTCATTTATGTATTTTCTTTTTTTTTGAGACAGAGTCTCACTCTGTTGCTCAGGCTGGAGAGCAGTGGTTCAATCTTGGCTCACTCCAACCTCTGCCTCCTGGGTTCAAGTGATTCTCCTGCCTCAGCCTCCTAAGTAGCTGGGATTACAGGTGCCCGCCACCATGCCTGGCCAATTTTTGTATTTTTAGTAGAGATGGAATTTCACATGTTGGCCAGGCTGGTCTCTAACTCCTGACCTCAAGTGAGCCCCCTACCCCGCCTCTGCCTCCCAAAGTGCTGGGATTATAGACACCATGCCCGGCTCATTTACGTATTTTCTATGGCTACTTTTCTGCTTCAAAAGCAGAGCTGTGTGGTTGCAACAGAGACCATATGGCTGACAAGTTCAAAAATATTTACTGTTTGGACTTTGACTGATCCCTGGTTTATATCATTTATGTCGAATGTAGTTATTGATATGTTTGGATTCTGATTTTTATTTTCTTTTTTGTTTATTCCTTCTATTCTTTATTTCTTTATTATCCCTTTCCTGCCTTGTTTTAGATTACTTGAACATTTTTAGTATTCCATTTTAATTGAACTAGAGTTTTAAATTATATCTCTTTGTATATGTGTTTTAGTGCTTGCTCTAGGGATTACAATGTACATGCTTAACATTTCCTGGTCTAATTAGAATTAGTGTTTTGTCATGTCAAGTGGAGTATAGAAACCTTCCCACCACAGAGATCCTTTTATTCTTCCTCCTTTTTGTTGGAATATCTCTATTCATTTTGGTCTTTTCATTTCTGCCAGAAATCTTTTACGGTGTTTAACATAGGGATTGGGCACATCTTTTTCTTAGTTTTTTTTTTTTAGGTATTATATTATTTTGTTCTTAGGTATTTTTATGTTTGATGCTATTATACGTGGTATTTAAAATTTTTTGCATTAAATTTTTTTTTGTTATATGGTAATATAACTGATTTTTGTATATTAACCTTGTAGCCTATGACTTTGCTGAATGTATTAATTCTAATTGTGGTTTGTTTTATATTTTCTAAGTTTGTAACCATGTTATTTATAAATAAATATACTTTTACTTCTTCCTGTCCAATCTTTATACCTTTCTTTTATAGAGGAGGAAAAATTGCTTCCTTCTTAATTTCTAGATTCTGTTGCTGGTCTAAGAATTAAATTTTTAAAAATTTGAAAAAAGGCCAGGCATGACAGCTCACACCTGTAACCCCAGCACTTTGAGAGGCTGACGTGGGCAGATTGCTTGAGCCCAGGAGTTCGAGACCAGCCTGGGCAATATGGCAAAACTCTGTCTCTACTAAAAAAATACAAAAATTAACTGGGCATGTATCTGTGGTCACAGTTACACAGGTGGCTGAGTTGGGAAGATCACTTGAGCCCAGGAGGCAGAGGTTGCAGTGAGCTGAGATTGTGCCACTGTACTCCATCCTAGGTGACAGAGCAAGACCTCGGTGCACATGTACACACACACATACACACACACATACACACACACACACACACACATGAATTACATTGATGTAAGATGGATTAACAGGAGGAAAACAATTTTAAATACGTACATATGCATGGGAGTCCCACAAAAACATCAGACTTAAGGAAGTGGCTACATGTTTGAGATTTATGTATCATCCTGTGCCACATAAAGGAATAGGGGCTTGGAGGTTCTAGGGGGTGGTGGAAGGAAATTATGGGATGGTGAGGGGAGGATATGTATGGTGAGTAAGGGTTGTCTTATTATGCATATAAGATTGTCTTTCAGGTGATAAAGCTTGCCTCCGAAAAACTTTCTTCCTGATACAAGTACTTTTATTAATGGAAATCTCCTTTATAAATGTGAATTTATTTTACAAAAGGGAAATTTATACTTTATTTTAGACAGTTGAAGGGGAGGCAAAGAGCTTTTCCAGTGTGGTTGTCAATTGCTTTTAGCTTAAAATAATCAATATGCCAAAGTAGCATATTTGGGGGCAGCATGTTCTGAGCCCCTTCACTTTGTTTTTCTTGTCTTACTGCACTGTCTAGGACCTCCAGTACTATGCTGAATAGATGTGGTTATGGTGGACACTGGTCAAAGGACATGGAAGGATGAGTGAGATTCCTCTTTGTTGTGTTATTTTAAAATTTAGTACTGTGTTTTGTTTGGCGTGGTCTGATATGGGTCCTTAGAGGGACTAAGAATACCTTGGTTATTTCCGTTTGGCCTGATGACATGACACCCCAAACTGCTGTGACTTGGTATGCTGAGTTCCTGGAACGAAAAGAGATTGGAAGGTCCTCAGATGCAAGGTTTTGCTGACCTTCTCCCATGATACAAGTCATTGAACCCCAAATTCCTCTTCCCCAAGGCTGGTTATTGAGACTAGAGCCCCTCTCCCTAAAAGCAAGCCCTAAAACCTGAATAGGTCACATTCTTCCTTTTCCCTTCTCCCTTGAAGACTCTCACTCTGGAGAGGCTCTGCCCCATACCCAGGAGGAAGGAGTACTAAACAGAGAGGCCAAGAAGAATCCGAACAGACAGGCTTGCTGGTTTTCTCTCACTCAGTCTATCACCTGTAGATGATACTTTTGTGCCCAATTACATTCATGTAAGACTGTCCTTTCTTCATCAAAACTAAGTATTAAAACAAACAGTTGGCTGGGCACAGTGGCTCACGCCTGTAATCCCAGCACTTTGGAAGGCCAAGGCAGGTGGATCTCCTGAGGTCAGGAGTTCGAAACCAGCGTGGGCAGCATGGTGAAACCCCATCTCTACTAAAAATACAAAAAATTAGCCAGGTGTGGTATCGGGAGCCTGTAATCCCATCTACTAGGGAGGCTGAGATAGGAGAATTGCTTGAACCTGGGAGGTGGAGGTTGCAGTGAGCTGAGATCGTGCCATTACACTCCAGCCTGGGCAACAAGAGTGAAACTCTGTCTCAAACAAAACAAAACAAAATGAAAGACAGTCTTTCTTGAGTCACCAGGCCTTTATTTCTCAAGGTTCCTGTGTCAAGCAAAACCTTGATTAAATAAATTGTTATGCTTTTCTTTTGCTAATCTGCCTTTTGTTGTAGGAGTGATGCTGGTGAACCCCAAAATAGGGACTCATGCTGGGAGTTCTTGGTTTTGTGCAAGAAAGAATTCCTGAGTAAGCCAAAAGAGCAAAGTGAAAGCAAAGCAAGTTTATTCAAGCAACAGATTACAGGAAAATGCCTACTCCACAGACACAGCCGGCTACCCCATCAGCAAAGTAGCACTTACGGATTGCTGGCTAGCTATATTAATAGCTACTCCTTAATTATATGTGAAATAAGGGGTGAATTATTTATGAATTTTCTAGAAAAGGAATGGGGAATTCCCAGAACTTAGGGTTCACCCACTCCCCCGCTTTTTGTTGACACAGAGTCTTGCTCTTTTGCCCAGGCTAGAGTGCAGTGGTATGATCTTGGCTCACTGCAGCCTCTGCTTCCCAGGTTCAGGCAATTCTCCTGCCTCACCTCCCTAGTAGCTGGTATTACAGGTGTGTGCCTCCATGCCCGGCCAATTTTTGTGTTTTTAGTAGAGACAGGGTATCACCATGTTGGCCAGGATGGTCTTGATCTCCTGACCTCGTGATCCACCTGCCTTACCCTCCCAAAGTGCTGGGATTACAGGTGTGAGCCACCACGCTCAGCCTGGTTCCTCCATTTTAAGCCCTATAAAATCACCTCTGGGTGTTTCCATGGCGTTTGTAAACTGTCATGGTGCCGGTGAGAGTATCTTTTAGCATGCTAGTGCATTGTAATCAGTGTATAACAAGCACTGAGGGCAACTATAGGTTTTGGCCAGTTTCTTTACTGCGTCCTCAGAAAACAAGTCCTGCTGACCTCTTACCTTAGGAGTGCCAGCCATGACCCTCGTGATGGGTGAGAAAAGGCACCACCATCCTTCCGCCTCTCCATTTCCAAAGACATCAACCTCGTCTTTTGTAGGCAAGGGGTAGGTAGCTGCTGCTAAATGATAAATGCCTGTGTGTGTATTAAAAACAGAGACTTCTTTGGTCAGACCGCTGAGAAAACAGTGCTCTTTCATCTGGACTCTTGTAGACCTTCTGTTACCTGATACACTCCACCCGGGGGGGGTGCTTTCCTTCATCTGTTTTTCGTTAAGGGCTTTTAAAAACTTTTAGTATTACTACACAATATATGCATGGAAGAAACCTGCAATTTCACCCATAAATATACAAAAATAAACAATTTTTTTTTTTTTTGCAAAAACCCCACACCACTTTATTTCAACTTTTATCCAAAAATGTAAAAGTGTTAAAAATGTGTAGTTCTGCGCTTCAGGCACTAACTTCCAGTCCTCACAGGCAGGTGGGAAGAGAGGCCCTAGGCCTGGTGCAAGACCAGAAAACCAAGGTCCTGTGGAGCACTGGCCCTCTCCTAGCGCCAATGCCCAAGTCCCTCCAGCCCAAACCCCACCCAAGCTCTCCTCTTCTAGGAAGAAGAAACATTTACAATTTTGAAACTTGTTGGGGAACAGGGTGCATGGCGGTGCATGGCGCGTGGAACTGACCAAGGAGGGCTAGGGCCTGTCCCTCTGCTTTTTGGCAGGAAGGATGGGGCACAGCTCAGCTTCCTCCTCCTCATTGCCCTCTTCCTCTTCCTTGATCTCCTCCTCAGAAACATCATTGCTTGTTGTAACGATCTGGTGCCTCCCAGTGATCTGCACAGGGCCAAAGCCCGACTTCAGGTGGAAAGTTACAGGTGGTTGGAGCTGGAAGTCGTCCAGGCTGAGCATGGGTTGGCAAGACAGCTTGAGGTTCGCCACAGGGACTGCGATCTCCCGATGGTCATGGTTCCGGGCCACAACTTCTCCCACATTACACTCGTCTTTGGCTCCCTTGGTGAGGCAGAGCATGGTTAGTGCCAGCACATGCCCCGTATCATCCTCTTCCTCTACCTTAAAGATGAAGGAGCGGAGAGCTCACAGCAGAAATCCGTAGTGACGGGGGCCGGGACTCGCAAACCCCCAACACCCCTGGCCGGCATTCGGCTCTCCTGACTCAAAAATGCTAAGGCGGCTGCAGTGACGGTGGCCATGCTGCCAAAAATAAGCAAATTTTTAAGAGAGTTATAAAAGCCAGGTGTGGTAGCGCATGCCTGTAATTGTAGCACTTTGGGAGGTCAAGGTGGGAGAATTGCTTGAGCCCAGGAGTTCGAGAGCAGCTTGGGCAACATGGTGAGACACCACCATCCACCCGTCTCTACCAACTTAAAAAAAAAAATTAGCCAGGCATGTTGGCACATGTCTGTGGTCCTAGCTGCTCAGGAGGCTGAGGTGGAAGGATCACTTCGGCCTAGGCAGTTGAGGCCGCAGTGAGCTGTGATCATGTCACTGCACTCCAGCTTTGGTTAAAGAGCGAGACCCCCATCTCAAAAACAAAAAACATTTGGTAATAAAATATAAATGACCCTAATAGGAAAAACACATGAAGTCATTACCAGCTTTTAACATCATTCTGTGACTTCACTGACATTATTGTGTATTTGTCACTTAGCTTTCTAACGACCCAGCACAATCTTGTTGGCAGAACAGATGGAGAGGTATGAAGAACGAGGAACATTGCCAGGGGAGTTTCTTCATCTGCAAAATAAGGGAGTGTGTACTGAATTATCATTTCTAGCTCCGACATCCGGGATTTCAGCATTACCTGCAGCATAGTAGGAGGAGGGAAGGTAGGTAAGAAGTTAACAAGAGAAGAGAGCTAATGAAATATGTGGCATCCGTACTGATGGGGTCCCTCTCCACACCTCATGCTCAGGAAAGGGCAACAGACTTCTTGGAGCCCCTCCTCATCTACAGGGCTCTGCTCACAGGGCCTGGAAGTTCTGCCCAAGCCCTGTGGGGATTTTTCAGTCATTTGCCTCTTTATTTTATTTATTTGTTTTTTTCTGAGACGGAGTTTCACTCTTGTTACCCAGGCTGGAGTGCAATGGCGCGACCTCGGCTCACCGCAACCTCCGCCTCCTGGGTTCAGGCAATTCTCCTGCCTCAACCTCCCGAGTAGCTGAGATTACAGGCACGCACCACCATGCCCAGCTAATGTTTTGTATTTTTAGTAGAGATGGGGTTTCACCATGTTGACCAGGATGGTCTTGATCTCTTGACCTCGTGATCCACCCGCCTCGGCCTCCCAAAGTGCTGGGATTACAGGCTTGAGCCACCGTGCCCGGCCCGTTTGCCTCTTTAAAGCCTTGTCAGAGGGAGCCGGTGTGGGGAGGGGGTGGTAATGTGGATGGCAATGTTGTCAGAACAGGTTAGAGCCCTTCTTCCACGCTCTGCAGCCCATGGGCCTAGTACCAGCGTTATTCTGCACTTTTATAGCCATCTGTTGATTTCATCTTCTCTCGCACTAAGCAATGGGCTTCTTGTGGGCAGTGCTGCCGCTTACCCATCTTATTTCTCTCTAGCTCTTTCACAGGGCTTGCTGCATGTAAGCACTTGGTGTTCAGAGTGAATGGACAGGAAGGGGCAGGGAAGTGAATCAACTCTTCTCAGGTTGAGGCATCAGCACCATCTGTGATCTTTTCCTCATTTGGACCTTCACACAATTAGGCCCTAAAATCCAGTGAAATTTTTTTTTTTTTTATATGGAGTCTTGCTGTTGCCCAGACTAGAGTGAAGTGGTGTGATCCCGGCTCAGTGCTACCTCTTACTCCCCGGTTCAAGTGATTCCCCTGCCTCAGCCTCCTGAAGAGCTGTGATTACAGGCGCCCACCATCATGCTTATCTAATTTTTGTATTTTTGATAGATACAGCGTTTCACCATGTTGCCTGGGATGGTCTCAAACTCCTGACCTCAGGTGATCTGCCCACCTCAATCTGCCAAAGTGCTGGGATTACAGCCATGAGCCACCACGCCTGGCCCTAAAATCCAGTGATTTTTATTTCTGTGGCTGCCTCCCTAAGTTCTTTCTCTGTTGGGTAGTGGGCTGCAGCCTAGCTTTCTCATCACCACTTCACCCTCCTTACTCATCCTGTACGGATAGATTTTCCTAAAGTACATTTTCAGCATATCTCTGGGGTGCTCAGAGCATTTCCTCAACTTGACATCCAGATTAATCAGCTCGCTCTTCCAGGTCTTACCATCCTTTCCATACTTCTAACAAATACAGCCTGAGCTTCTAAGGAGGAGGTCTCATTTCAGATTCTCTGACCAAGCCAGATGGGTTTCAACATAGTCCTGCCTCTGAGCCCTTATGCAAGCCAACTCCCTGCCTGTCTCAACTGCTTGCATCTGTCCAGAGCTTGGTAAGCCCACTTCTCACAGAGAAGCTTCCTGGGGTCATCCCAGGCCACCTAGAATTTTCTCTTTGGTAGCACTTGGTCACAGCAACCTTGGGCACCAAGCTGAGTGTAGAATGGAGTCCAATCAATGTTGACATGATTTTTAAATGGTGGCAACAACCATGGGCCATCTGAAGCAGGAATAGGGAAACAGAAGCAGTGACTAGCCTACAAAAATTAGCTGGGCGTGGTGGTGAGCATCTGTAATCCCAGCTACTCTGGAGGCTGAGGCAGGAGAATCGCTTGAACCTGGGAGGTGGTGGTTGCCATGAGCTGAGATCGCACCACTGCACCCTAGCCTGGGCGTAAAAGCTAGACTCCGTCTCAAAAAAAAAAAAAAAAAAAAAAAAGAAAGCCGTGACTAGGGTGGGAAATGGGTTGGGTCAAGGCTGCAGTGGGAGTTTAGAGTGGCATTGTAAGTGGAGCTTGTGTGGAATGATGTTAAAGGCATTAAACAGGCTCCCATCCTGTCATTAAAATGCCAGGGCAGCAGCTTTTTTTTTTTTTTTTGAGACGGAGTCTTGCTCTGTCGCCAAGGCTGGAGTCCAGTGGCGCAATCTCAGCTCACTGCAACCTCTGCCTCCTGGGTTCAAGCGATTCTCCTGCCTCAGCCTCCCTAGTAGCTGGGATTACAGGTGCCTGCCACCACACCCAGATAGTTTTTTTGTATTCTTATTAGAGATGGGGTTTAACCAATGTTTGCCGGGCTGGTTACGAACTCCTGACCTCAGGTGATCCACCCACCTCAGCCTCCCAAAGTGCTGGGTTTACAGGCGTGAGCCACATGCCCGGCAAGCAGTTGGTTTCTGTTTGCAGCTACCTGCAACGAGTGAGCCTCTTCTAGATTCTGAGCTTTGATTCAGCCTCCATAGGGGGTTTCGGTTATTTTTAAATGTACAATTATTATTGACTATAGTTCCCCTCTTGTGCTATCAAATACTAGGTCTTATTTCAAATTTTAGTGGTACCCATGGTTACATTCCCAGCTCCCGTCTACCCTAGTACCCTCCAAGCCTTTGGAAACCATCCTTCTCTAACTCCTTGAATTCAATTGTTTTGATTTTTAGGTCCCATGAATAAGTGAGAATATGCAATGTTTGTCTTTCTGTGCCTGGCATATTTCACTTAACATAATGACCTCCAGTTCTATCCATGTTGCTGCAAATTACAGTTCATTCTTTTTTATGGCTGAATTAGCACTCCATTGTGTATAAGTACATTCTCTTTATCCATTCATCTGTTCATGGGCACTTAGGTTGCTTCCCAATCTTGGCTATTGTGAACAGTGCTGCAGAAAACTTGGGAATGCAGGTATCTCTTTGATATGTTGATTTTCTTCCTTTTGATATATACCCAGCAGTGGGATTGCTGGATCATATGATAGCTCTATTTTTAGGTTTTTGAGGAACCTCCAAACTGTTCTCCATGGTCATTATACTAATTTACATTCCCACCAACAGTGTACAAGGGTTCCCTTTTCTCCACATCCTTACCAGCATTTGTTATTGCCTGAGATTTGGATAAAAGCCATTTTCACTGGGTGAGATGACATCTCACTGTAGTTTTGATTTACATTTCTCTGGTGATCAGTGATGTTAAGCACCTTTTCATATGCCTGTTTGCCATTTGTATGTCTTCTTTTGAGAAATGTCTATTCAAATCTTTTGCCCATTTTTTGATTGGATAATTAGATTTTTTCCTACAGAATTGTTTGAACTCCTTCTATATTCTTTTTATGAATCTCTTGTCAGATAGGTAGTTTGCATATATTTTCTCCCATTCTGTGTTGTCTCTTCACATTTTTTATTGTTTCTGTTGCTGTGTGGAAGCTTTTTAAGTTGATGTGATCCCATTTGTACACTTTTGCTTTGGTAGACTGTGCTTGTGGGGTATTACTCAAGAAATCTTTGCCTTGACCAATGTCCTGGAGAATTTCCCCAGTGTTTTCTGGTAGTTTCATAATTTGAGGTCTTAGATTTCAGTCTTAGATATCCAGTTTTCCCTGCACCATTTATTAAAGAGACTTTTTTTTCCCAGTGTGTTCTTGACACCTTTGTCACAAATGAATTTACTGTAGGTGTGTGGATTTGTTTCTGGGTTCTCTGTGGTCTGTGGCTGTTTTTATGCCAGTACCATGCTGTTTTGGTTACTATAGCTCTGTAGTATTATTTGAAGTCAGGTAATGTCATTCCTCCAGTTTTGTTCTTTTTGCTCAGGATAGTTTTGGCTTTTCTGGGTCTTTCAGGGTTCCATATAAATTTTAGGGTTTTTTTTTTTTTCTATTTATGTGAAGAATGGCATTGGTATTTTGGTAGGGATTGCATTGAATCTGTAGATTGCTTTGGGTAGTATGGATATTTTAATAATATTGATTATTTCAATCCATGAACATGGAATATTTTTCTTTTTTGTGTCCTCTTCAATTTATTTCATTCATATATTATAGTTTTTATCATAGAAATCTTTTGCTTCTCTGGTTAATTTCTAGGTATTTAATTTTATTTATGGCTATTATAAATAGGATTACTTTTTTGATTTCTTTATCAGATTGTTCATTGTTGGCATATAAAAATGCTGTTGATTTTCATATGTTGATTTTGTATCCTGCAATGTTACTGAATTTATCAGTTCTAATCATTTTTTGATGAAGTTTTTAGGTTTTTCCAAGTATAAGATCATATCCTCTGCAAATAAAGATAATTTGCTTTGTCTTTTAATGTTTGTTTTTTTGAGACAGGGTTTTGCTGTTGTTACCCAGGCTAGAGTACAGTGGTGTGGCCTTGGCTCACTGTAACCTCCACCTCCCAGGTTCAAGTGATTCTCCTGCCTCAGCCTTCTGAGTAGCTGGGATTACAGGTGACCGCCATCATACCTGGCTAACTTTTTGTATTTTTAGTAGAGACAGGGTTTTGCCATGTTGGCAAGGCTGCTCTTGAACTCCTGACCTCAAGTGATGCGTCCACCTCAGCCTCCCAAAGTCCTGGGATTATAGGCATGAGCCCCCGTGCCTGGCCTATATCTTTCTCATCTGATTGCTCTAGCTAGGACCTCCAGTACTATGTTGAATAACAGTGGTGAAAATGGGCATCCTTGACATGTTCCAGATCTAAGAGGAAAGGCTTTCAGTTTTTCCCTATTCAGTATGATAGTAGCTGTGAGTCTGGCATATATGGCTTTTATTACATTGAGGTATGTTTCTTCTATACCCAGTTTTTGAGGGTTTTTAATGTGAAGAGATGTTGAACCTTACCTGATGCTTTTTCAGCATCATACGGCTTGATCATATGGTTTTTGATCATATGATTGATATGATCATATGGTATTTCTCCTTCACTCTTAATATTAATATACATTAATTGATTTGTGTATGTTGAACTATCCTTGCATCCCTAGAATAAATCCCACTTGGCCATGATGAATAATTTTTTAAATGTATTGTTGCATTTGGTTTGCTAGTAAAACAAATTTTGTTTTGAATTAGGTTTTGTTGATTTTTGCATTTATATTCACCAGAGAAACTTGCCTATATTTGCTTTGTTTTGTTTTTTTAAATGTGTCTTTGTCTGGTTTGGGTATCAGGATAATACTGGCTTTGCAGAATGAGATTGGGGATATTCCCTTTTCCTGTATTTTTTGGAACAGTTTGAGTAGAGTTGGTATTAGTTCTTTAAATGTCTGACAGAATTCAACAGTGAAACCATTAAGTCCTGGGCTTTTCTTTACTGGGAGACTTTTCATTACAGCTTCAACCTTATTACTTGTAACTGGTCTGTTCA
Organism: Sapajus apella; assembly: GCF_009761245.1. Taxonomy (NCBI): domain Eukaryota; kingdom Metazoa; phylum Chordata; class Mammalia; order Primates; family Cebidae; genus Sapajus; species Sapajus apella. The sequence continues at coordinate 7,920,188 of NW_022437022.1, read as the reverse complement.
AGTTGTGGATTTCTTCATGGTTCAATTTGGTAGGCTGTATATGTCTAGGAAGTTACCCATTTCTTCCAGATTTTCCAATTTATTGGCATGTAGTTGCTCATAGTAGCCACTAATGATCCTTTGAATTTCTGCAGTATCAATTGTAATGACTACTTTTTCATCTCTGATTTTCTTTATTTGGTGTCTTCTCTCTTTTTTCCTTAGTCTGGCTAAAGAGCCAATTTTGTTCATATTTTCAAAAAAAAACAACTTTTTTTGATGTTGATTGTATTATTTTAAGCTTTATTTATTTCTGCTCTGATTTTTATTATTTCTTTTCTTCTACTAATTTTGGGTTTGGTTGGCTCTCACCTTTCTAGGTTTGTAAAGATACACTGTTAGGTTATTTATTTGAAATGTTTCTTCTTTTTTGATGTAGGCACTTAGAGCTATAAATTTCCCTCTTAGTACTGTTTTTACTATATCTCATAAGTTTCGGTATGCTGTGTTTCCATTATCATTTGCTTCAACAAATTTTTCAAATTCCTTCTTAATTTCTTCATTCATTGACTTGTCATCCAGGAGCATATTGTTTAATTTCCATATGTTTGTACAGTTTTCAAAATTCCTCTTATTATTGATTTTTAGTTTTATACCATTGTGGTCAGAGAAGATACTTGATATTATTTCAGTTTTTTTTTTTTGAATGTTTAAAGACTTGTTTGTGACTAACATATGATCTATCCTTGAAAATAATCCAGGTACTGAGAAGAATGTGTATTCTGCAGGTGTTGGATGAAATGTTCTATAAGTATTTATTAGGTCCATTTGTTCTATAGGGCAGATTAAATCTGATGTTTCTTTGTTGATTTTCCCAGCTGTTTTGATGTTCTCTGATTTTCTGAAAGTGGCGTGTTGAAGTCTCCAGCTATTTTTGTATTGGGGTCTGTCTCTCTCTTTAGCTCTAATAATATTTGCTTTATATATCTGAGTGCTCCAGTGTTGGATGCATGTATATATTTACAATCATTATATCTTCTTGCTGAATTGACCCTTTTGTTATTATTTTTTCCTGACAGTCTCCCTTTGTTTCCTAGGCTGGAGTGCAATGGCGCAATCTCAACTCACTGCAACTTCTGCCTCCCGGGTTCAAGCAATTCTCCTGCCCCAGCCTTCCAAGTAGCTGGGATTACAGGCACCCACCACCATATCCAGTTAATTTTTTTATATTTTTAGTAGAGATGGGGTTTCACCATATTGGCCAGGCTTGTCTCGAATTCCTGACCTCAGATGATTCACCTGCCTCAGCCTCCCAGGAGCCTCCAGAATCCCAAATTGTTGGGATTATAGGCATGAGCTATCACGCATGGCTGACCACTTTGTTATTATACAATGACTGCTTTGTCTCTTCTTATGGTTTTTGTCTTGAAATTTATTTTGTCTGATATGAGTGTAGCTACTGCTGCTCTTTGGTTTTCATTGGTATGAAATATCCTTTTCTATCCCTTAATTTTCAGTCTATATGTATCTTTATTGATGAAGTATGTTTCTTTTAGGTAACAGATCATTGGGTCTTGATTTTTCATCCATTGAGCCATTCTATGTCTTTTTTTGGGGGGTGGGGGCAGGGTCTCACCTGTCACCCAGGCTGGAGTACAGTGGCATGATCACAGGTCACTACAGCCTTGACATCCCAAGCTCAACACTCCTCCCACCTCAGCTTCCTGAGGAGCTGGGACTACAGGTGTGTGCCACCATGCCTAGCTTTTTTTTTTTTTTAATTTTTTCTTACCAGGTGTGGTGACTCACACCTGTAACCCCAGCACTTTGAGAGACTGAGGCAGGTGGATCACCTGAGGTCAGGAGTTCAAGACCAGCCTGGTCAACATGGTGAAATCCCATCTCTACTAAAAATACAAAAATGAGCTGGGCGTGGTAGCGGGCACCTGTAATCCTAACTGCTTGGGAGGCCGAGGCAGGAGAATCTCTTGAACCTGGGAGGCGAAGATTGCAGTGAGCTGAAATTGTGCCATTGCCCTCCAGCCTGGGCAATAGAGTGAGACTCCCTCTCAAAAAAAAATTTTTTTTTTTTGTTTTGTAGAGACAGGGTCTCACTATGTTGCCTACGTTGGTCTTGAACTCCTGGCTTCAAGAGATCCTCCTGTTTTGGCCTCCCAAATCTCTAAGATTGCAGGTGTGAACCACTGCTCTCAGCCTACTCTGTTTTATTTTATTTTTTTTTTTTTTTTAAGACAGAGTCTTGCTCTTTGCCCAGACTGGAGTGCAGTGGCACAATCTTGGCTCATTGCAATCTCTGCCTCCCAGGTTCAAGCAATTCTTGTGTCTCAGCCTCCCGAGTAGCTGGGATTACAAGCAAGCACCATCATACTCAGCTAATTTTTGTATTTTTAGTAGAGACAGGATTTCACCCTGTTTGCCAGGTTGGTCTTGAACTCCTGGCCTTAAGTGATCCATCTGCCTGGGCCTCCCAAAATGCTGAGATTATAGGCATGAGCCACCATGCCTGGCCCCACTCTGTCTTTTGACTGGAGAGTTAATAATTTGTTAATATTCTGGCCAGGTGTGATAGCTCATGCCTGTAATCCCAGCATGTTGGGCGGCTGAGGCAGGTGGATCACCTGAGGTCAGGAGTTTGAGACCAGCATGGCCAACATGGCAAAACCCTGTCTCTACTAAACATACAAAAATTAGGCAGGCGTAGTGGCATGTGCCTATAATTCCAGCTACTCAGGAGGTTTGAGGGATCAGAATGGTTTGAGCCCAGGAGGCAGAGGTTGCAGTAAGCCCAGATTGCGCCTCTGCATACAGCCTGGGTGATAGAGAGAGATTCCATCTCAAAAAATATATATATATCAATGTTATTATTGATAAGTAGGGATTTACACCTACCATTTTGTTATTTGTTTTCTGGTTGTTTTGCTGTCTCCTCTTCCTTCTTTCCTTCCTTCTTGTTTTTCTCTTAGTGAAGGTGATTTTCTCTGGTGATGTGCTTCCATTTCTTGCTTTTTATTTTATGTATATCCTTCGTAAGTTTTTTTGATTTGAAGTTACCATGAGGCTTGCAAATACTATCTTGTAGCCCATTATTTTAAACTGATGACAACACAGATTGCATAAACATGTAAATAAATACTAATAGAAACTCTACAGTTTCAATTCATTCCCCTGCTTTTTAACTTTTTGTTGTTTTTCTTTATGTCTTATTGTACTGTCTATGCCTTGAAAAGTTGTTGTAGTTATTTTTGATTGGTTCATCATTTAGTCTTTCTATTCTGACGAGTAGTGTACACACCACCACTTCAGTGTTATATTATTCTGTGTTTTTCTATGTGCCTACTATTCCCAGTGAGTTTTGTATCTTCAGATGATTCCTTTTTGCTCATTAACATCTTTTTCTTTCAGATTGAAGAAATCTCTTTAGTATTTCTTATAGGACAAATCTGGCATTGATGTAATCCCTCAGCTTTTGTTTGTCTGCGAATGTCTTTACTTCTCCTTCATGCTTGAAGAATATTTTCATTGGATATAGTATTCTAGGATAAAAATTTTTTCCTTTAGCACTTTAAATATGTCATGCCATTCTCCCCTGAGCTATGAGGTTTCTACTGAAAAGTCTGCTGCCAGACATATTGGAGCTCCATTGTATGTTATCAGTATTTTTTTTTTTCTGGCTTCTTTTGGAATTCTTTCTTTATCCTTGATCTTTGGGAGTTATATTATTAAATACCTTGAGGTAGTCTTCTTTGGGTTAAATCTGCTTGGTGTTCTGTAATCTTGTATTTGAAAGTTGATATCTTTCTGTAGGTTTGGGAAGTTCTCTGGCATCCCTTTGAATAAATTTTCTACCACTAGATCTTCCTCTACCTCCTCTTTAAGGCCAATAATAGATCTGGTAGGCATGCCTCATTGTTTTTTATTTTTTGAGATCGAGCCTCACTCTTTCACCCAGCTGGAGTGCAGTGGTATGATCTCGGTTCACTACAACCTCCATCTCCCAGATTCAAGCGATCCTCCTCCCTCAGCCTCCTGAGTAGCTGGTGGGACTACAGGCATGTGCCACCATTCCTGGCTAATTTTTGTATATTTAATAGAGACAGGGTTTCGCCATGTTGGCTAGGCTGGTGTCAAACTCTTAACCTTGTGATTCCCTTGCCTCGGCTTCCCAAAGTGCTGGGATTATAGGCATGAATCACCACGCCCAGCCTTTTATTCTTTTTTCTTTTGTCTCCATGTTATCTGACTGTGTATTTTCAAATAGCCTGTCTTCAAGCTCACTAATTCTTCTGCTTAATTCTGCTATTAAGAGACTGATGCACTCTTCAGCATGTCAATTGCGTTTTTCAACTCTAGAATTTCTCAATTCTTTTAAATTATTTCAAGCTCTTTGTTAGATTTATCTGATAGAATTCTGAATTCCTTCTCTGTGTTATCTTGAATTTCTTTGAGTTTCCTTAAAACAGCGATTTTGAATTCTGTCTTTAAGGTCATATTTCTCTGTTTATTCAGGATTGGTCCCTGCTAACTCTATAGTTCATTTGGTGGGGTTGTGTTTTCCTGTATGGTGCTGATGCTTGTAGATGTTCGTTGGTGTCTGGCATTGAAGAGTTAGCTATTTATTGTCGTGTTCACAGTCTGGGCTTGTTTGTGCCCATCCTCCTTGGGAAGGCTTCCCAGTTATTTGAAGTAACTTGGGCCCCAAGCCCAGTAATGCAGTAGTTTTTGCAGACTCATAAAGCTACCACCTTGGTGGTCCTGAATAAAATCCAGAAAAATTATCTGGATTACCAAGCAGAGACACTTCTTCTTTTTCCTTATATTTTATCAAACACATGGGTCCCTCACTCTGTGGTGAGCCTCCTGGAACTGGGAGTGTGGTGAAGCAAGCACCCCCGTGGCCATGACCACTGGACTACACTGGGTCAGAGCTGAAGTCAGCACAGCACCGGGCCTTGCCCAAGACCCTTTCCTTCAGGGCAGCGAGTTCCCCTAGGCCCTGGGCATGTCCAGAAATGCTGTCTGGGAACCAGGGATTAGAGTAAAAAACTTTAGCAATTTACCTGATGTTCTATTCTACTGTGTCTAAGCTGGCACTCAAACGACAATTCAAAGTCCTTCTCACGCTTCCCTGCCCTTTCCACAGACAGAGGAGCCTCTCCCTGTGGCCATCACCACCACTGAGACACGGGGGATTCTACCAGGGGGTTCTGCCAGGCTACCGCAGATATTTGCCTAAAACCCAAGGACTCTTTTGTCAGCTTGTGGTCAGTGCTACCAGGCCTGGGACTCATCCTTCAGGGCAGTGGGTACCCCTCTGGCCCAGGGCAGGTCTAGAAATGTCCAAGAGCCTAGGCCTGGACTTGAGGACTCCAGGTACCTGCTTGTTGCTCTACCCCACTGTGACCAGGGTGGTACCTAGGAGCATAGAGCCCTTCAGCCCATGGTGGTGGAGCCTGCCAAGAAACTCAGGTTCCAACCACTGGGATGGGCAATTCCCCTCTGGCTCGGGCTGGTCCCAATGCTCCCTCCCTGCACAGGCACTGGCTGAGCCCAGCACAGCTTTATTTTCTACTGTGACATGACAGCACTGAGTTCAATGTGAGTGCCCCAGTTGCTGTGCTCTCCCTTCCCTCAAATGCACAGATCCTCTCTCTGTGCCATACAGGTATTGATCGACTTACGACCTATGCAACTTACGACCATTTGACTTTACGACTACAATCGCTAGCCACGACTGCTCCGCGTCTGTCAGCGCAAACGTTGCCCAGCTGGGCGTACGACAGTGCGGACCAGCTTCCGGCAGCACTACCATCTCTGCGTGCATATAGCCTACTCAACTTACGACCAAATCGTGTTACGACCTGTCTGTCGGAACCAATCGTGGTCATAAGTTGAGCACTAGCTGTATAGCTGCTGCCGGGAGTGGGAGAGGAGGGGCTTCAGTGGTTCAAGACTGTCTCTCTGAGCCTCTTCAATGCCCCTTTTAGAGATATGAAGTTAAAAGCCAGGTACTGTGATTGCTCACCTGATTTTTGGTTCTTGTGACGGTGCTTTTTTGTGTGCAGATAGTTGTTAAAATTTGGTGTTCCAGCAAGGGGGGTGAATTGTGCTCTACCTTCTCTACTGTAGACTTTTTAAAGGCTGCATAATTTTGTATTCCATGCATGTGCCATCCTGCATTTGACCAGCCTTCAGCTGTTCAGTGTGAGGGGCTGTGGTTTGAATGTTTGTGTCCTTCCCAAGTTCACACACTAAAAGCTAATGTGCAATGGGATAGTTTTAAGAGGTGGGGCTTTTGGTGAAGTGATTAAGCCATGAGTGTGCCGCTCTCATGAATGGGATTAGTGCCCTTATAGAAGAGGTTCAAGGGACCCTTTGCCCTTTTTGCCTTTAGACCATATGAAGATCCAGCCTTTGTCCCTTCATCCATGTGAGGATGCAGCAGCAAGGTGCCATTTTGGCATCTGCTGGTGCCTTGATCTTCGACTTCTCAGACTCTAGAACTATGAGGAGTCAACTTATATTATTATTATTTTTTGAGACGGAGTTTCGCTGTTTTTGCCCAGGCTAAAGTGCAATGCCACAATCTTGGCTCACTGCAATCTCTGCCTCCCGGGTTCAAGTGATTCTCCTGCCTCAGCCTCCTGAGTAGCTGGGATTACAGGTGCGCACCACCACACCCGGCTAATTTTGTATTTTTAGTAGAGACGGGGTTTCATCATGTTGGTCAGGCTGGTCTCAAACTCCTGACCTCAAGTGCTCCACCTGCCTGGGACTCCGAAAGCGCTAGGATTATAGGCGTGAGCCATCGTGTCCTGGCAACTTATATTATTTATAATGTATCCTGGCTGTGATATTTTATTATACCAGCAGGAACAAGTAAGACATGAGCTAACTTAATTTAAAAAAATTACAGACAGTAATTCACTGAACATTCTTACCATTAAGTCTTACGACACATCCTTAAATTATTCCTTTAAAATAAACTTTCAGAAATAGAATCACTAGGTCAAAGGTCATATGGATTTTTAAAACTTTGTTATTGAGAAAGCTTGTGCTGATGTTATCGACAGCAATGGATGAGAGTGTCTCTGCTTCCTCAAGTTTTTACCATCACTGGTTATTATTGCTCTTGTTGCCCATAGTGGAGTGCAGTGGTGCGATCTTGGCTCACTGAAACCTCTGCCTCCTGGGTTCAAGCAATTCTTCTGCCTCAGCCTCCCAAGTAGCTGGGATTACAGGTGCCTGCCACCATACCTGGCTAATTTTTGTAGAGACAAGGTTTCACCATGTTAGTCAGGCTGGTCTCGAACTCCTGACCTCAAGTGATCCATCCACCTCGGCCTCCCAAAGTGCTGGGATTACAGGTTTGAGCCACTGCGCCGGGTCTGGTTATTTATTTTGAATTTTGCCAATGTTATAAGTAGAAATGTCTCTTCTAAAAATAATAAATGGAAAAACTTTAAAAATTATCTTGTAATTTGTATTTATTCAATGGCAAATCTGGTTAAAACCTGTTATATTAATCATTTATTTTGTCTTTAGACTTTTGATGTCTGTGTAAGGCAGGGTTTAGTTGGAGCTAACAGAAACCATTCTTATTTTAAGGAGAAGGAGCTTTGTCAAAGGAAATTAGCTTCTTCTTTTTTTTTTGAGACAGAGTTTCGCTCTTGTTGCCCAGGCTGGGGTGCAGTGGTGCAATCTCAGCTTATCACAACCTCTGCCTCCCAGGTTCAAATGATTCTCCTGCCTCAGCCTCCTGAGTAGCTGGTATTACAGGCATGCACCACCATGCCTGGCTAATTTTTTATTTTTAGTAGAGACAGGGTTTCTCCATTTTGGTCAGGCTGGTCTCGCATCCCTGACCTCAGGTGATCCACCTGCCTCGGCCTCTCAAAGTGCTGAGATTACAGGTGTGAGCCAGTGTACCTGGCTGGAAACTAGCTTCTTAACAAAATCACTGAAAGGGCCGGAGGAACAGGATCTATGCTGGGTTTCCAAGAATGACTCTGAGAACAACACCCTAGAACTAGTGGCTCAGGAAAGCTGCTACTTCTGCTCCAGGCAGCTTCATTCTAGATACTGGGCTGTTGCTTGCTAGGTCTGCCAGCGCTTCACAGCAAAAACCAGCGCTATGTGCCCTGCTCCCAAGACACACCGAGTTACTACTGTTATGGAACCTCTGCTACCATCACAACAGACAACAGAAGTGAAAAGAAACCAAATGTAAAATACGTCAAAATTCTAGCTTAAATGTAACATGTCTTTATGTACTTTTAGCAGATCAGAAGAATGTCAAGGAAATTCCCCGTGGTCACAAATGGAAAGAAACTGGAGTTGTGAACTAATGCAGAAGCTACTGCTGTGCTGGGGGTATTTGCCAGTCTTGATGACCTGGATGCTTAAGTGACCATCTGTGCCTGGTGGACAATGCCTTGGCGGGGGTGGGGGTGATGCAAATTAGGGAGTTGAAACTGAGAACTCCACATAGTACCAAGACACTCAAAAAGCTACATCCTCAGGAAAAGAATGGATTAAATAAAAGAAACAAAATCTGACTTTTAGTGAAGAGAAATAACAAGAAAACTTATCCTTGCCTGTGCCCTGGGTAGAGAAAAAAGCAACTTCCAAGAATTTACAACTCCACATCCTCACTCTTAGGGGTTTTGGATTTGGGATTTGAATCTACACTGAGTGGTTTTAGAAGTTAATTTTATGATCCTGAGTTGGTTGCGATTCTGGACATCTGATAGAAGCAGTGCAGATCATTCCTGGAAGGATATAGCCTCAACCTAGTCCTTGCAGAATTCCCACAGATAAGCCCTAGCTGAACATAAACTTTCACTCCATATTAAAAAAATATATATGAAGAAACAAGCTACCATAAGAGTCAGCAAGAACTCCTAAGAACTTAACATAATGAATTTATCAAATGCACAATATAAAACAAACATGCCTAAAATGTTTGGTTACATTTAAAAATACAAGGAAAGAACAAGATATATAATATAATCATATACACACAAAAAGTATAAAAAATTATAAGCACACAGCTTGATGGATTTTCACAATTGGAACACATCTAACTAGCACCCATAAAAAAAAACCCAAAACATTACTAGCATCCCCAAGTCCCCCACCCCATGTTTCCTTCCAGTCATTACCTATACCCCTCACAAGAGTAAGTACTATCCTAATCTCTAATAGCACAGATCAGTTTTAAGCAGATTTTAAAAAGCACTAAATAGAACGTCTAAGACATTTTTAAAAACATAATTTTTTTTTAAAAACCCGAACAAACTAATGAAAGAATAGATTTGACATAGCTAAAGAAAGAATTGATATGGAATGAACTGGATTAAAACTAAAACAATTTTCTACAACACAGCATGGAGAGACAAAATGATGGGAAATGTCAGGAGTTAAGAGACATGGAAGATAGAATGAGGAGATCTAATTTGCTTCTAATAAAAATTTCATGCTGGGCATGGTGGCTTATGCCAGTAATCCCAGCACTTTGGGAGGCCAAGGCGGGGAGATTGAGACCATCCTGGTCAATATGATGAAACCCCATCTCTACTAAAAATATAAAAATTACCTGGGTGTGGTGGCCTGTGCCTGTAATCCCAGCTACTCTGGAGGCTGGGGCAGGAGAATTGCTTGAACCAGGGAGTTGGAGGTTGCAGTGAGAGATCGTGCCATTGCACTCCAGCCTGGCAACAGAGCGAGATTCTGTCAGACACACACACACACACACACACACACACACACACACACACACTCATAAGGCGATAATAGAACAGGTAAAAGGTGATTTTCAACAAGACAATGTCTGAGTTATTTTAGAATCACTGAAAGTTACATATCCTTAGATTCAGAAATCATAATGAATCCCAAGCTGATCAAGTAAAACAAATGAACACCTTAACACCTCATACTGATAGCGAGGTCACTGAAGAAAAAGAGAACTATGGGCAGCCACAAGGAAAAGACAAATGACTTATGAAGGCACAACAGTAAGATCAATAGCAGATTTCTCAACATTAACAATGGAAGCAAAAAGTCAGTGGAAGAGTAGCATCTGCAAAACACTGAGACAAAGAGATTTTCAGATTGACTTTCTGACAAGTCTACCTATATTCTATTTATAAGAGACAAAATGTTGAAAGGATGAATAAATATAAACCAAGCAAGTAGATAGGAAGACACAATTTTCTAAAGATGTCAGTTCTCTAAATCAATCTGTGAATTCAATTGCAATTGATTTGCAATTCTAATCAAAATTCAAACAGCATTTTTCTTGGACCTTGACAAGCTGGTTTTACATTTCAGTAGAAAAACATAAGACAAGAATAACTAGTTTTGAAGAAGCAACAATGTTTGGGTTTACTCTACCATGTGTAAGTACTTATTAGAAAGGTCTGATTATTCAGAGTGGTATTGACAAAGGTGCAGAAAAATAGATGAATGGTTTAGACTAGAAAGCACAGAAAAAATGCCCATGCCTATATAGAAACTGACAAACATCAGAGGATCATGGAGGATCAGTGGGGAAACAATGGTGTCCAGACAATTGGTTATTCATATGGAAAAAAATAAGGTTGAATGTTCACATTATAAACAACAATTCCAGGATTGACTGAAGATCTAAATAGGAAAGACAAAAGTTTCCAACTTTTAGAAGAAAATCCTTATGATCTTAGGCTTAGGGAAAGATTTCTTATAAGTCACAAAAAGTGTAAATAACAATTAGATTGATAACCTCACTGATATTAAGTTTTAAAACTATGCTCAAAAGACACAAAGAGTAAAAAAATAAGCTATTAACTCTGAGAAGGTATCATCTGGTTTGAATGTCTTTTTCCCACCAAATATCTCAGGTTGAAATGTGCTTCCCATGTTGGAGCTGGGGCTTGGCGGGAGGTGATGGGATCATGGGGGTGGATCCCTCATGAGTGGCTTAGCATCATCCCCTTGGTGGTAAGTGAGTTCTCACTCTGAGTTCATGTGAGATCTGGTTGTTTAAGAGTGTTGAACCCCCCCACCATCACTCTTGCTCTTGCTCTTGCCGTGTGATATCACCTGCTCCTCTTCCACATTCCGCCATGATTGTGAGCTTCCTGAGGCCTCGCCAGAAGCTGAGCAGATGTTGGTGCCATGCTTGTATGGCCTGCAGAACCATGAGCCAAAACACGCTTCTTTTCTTTATAAGTTACCCAGTCTCATGTGTTCTTAAAACAAAAAATGGACTGACACAAGATATATACAACATATTTTGCTCATAAATATTAATAGTAGATTTTATAAAGTATCCAAAATTTATGGAGACCTTCTATTAAAAAGACAAACAACCCCATAGAAAAGACAGGCAATTCACTAAAGGAAAAAACAATATAGTAAATTAACACAGAAAAAGTTACTAGTAATTAGGAAAACGGACATTAAAATCATAGTGAAATATCATTTCACACCTTTCAGCTTGGCAAAAATTTTAAATCTGGTGATAATAAATAAAATTTAAAAGCTGTTGAAATCCCAAAACACTTTAAGCCTTGAGAGAGATGTGACTGTGATCTGAGTTATATATGATGACAACTTCTGTTTCTCAGGTTATAGTTTAACTTACTTTCTTATTGTTCTTGTTCTGTAGAATAAGGAGAGAGAATTAAATGACACCAGGGACAACTACCTCCTGCCTTCCCTATTTAATGGCCCTTGTTATTGATTAACTTCTCCTTTGTTGTCCTGCATTGCTGATCACAGATGACAGAAAACCCACCACTATTATACCCTTTGTGAAAAAAAAACCAATGCTAAATGTAGCCTCCCCACGGAGAAACATTGTCTATAATCAAATTGCTGTAACTATGTACCAACCTTGTATGAAAAATGTTGTAACTGTGCTAAAAACTCCTCTGTCTCTCCCTATATAAATGAAACCTTAACCTCCCTACTTTGAGCCGCCGACTCCATTCTTTGGAGTTGGTTTCCTGGTGGACTATTCTCAAACTTTGCATTTGAATAAACTCTTTTAAAATTAGATTCTGACCCTTTTGATTATTTCAGGTTGACCGTACCCACTATTGATGTGGATATGAAGCAATTTACAGTAATGATAATATAAATTGGTCATCACTTGGTAGAGTAAGTTGAAAATATCCAATAAAGTTGAAAATACATGTACAATAAGATCCAGTAACTCCCCTTTAGGTATGCACTGCAGACAAGCCCTTGCACATGGCTGGAGACATGCTGAAGAATATCGAACGTATCATTCTGATACAGGAGCTGAAAAAAATTATTTAGACAGATAGTGAGGGAAAAGGAGTCCTTAGCAACACGGTCTTTTTATACAAAAAGCAACCCCCAAATCATTTCTTTTCTAACAAAGAACAGTCTGTAAAATCAAGCTGCAAACATAGATAAGCAAGCTCCAGCTTTCATGGGTGAATGCTGACAGCTGTGCCAATAGGAAAAGGCTACCTGGGGACCAGGCATGTTCAACATGGAGGCTTCATCTTCCCTTTTCTTTGTCACCACGTGTGCAGTAAAAAAGAAGGCAACATGGCCCTGGCCAGGTAGAGAACCCATCTGCAATAGTAAAAGAGTGGTGCAGACAGCTTTTTTGCATGCTATGCAAATGGACACACCCCATCATAACCAAAAGTTCTTTGTGCAGTATGCAAATGAACAGCTGGTTTGACCAATCTGTCGTGCCCTAGGTAAATCAGACCCCGCCTCCTCAAGCTCATCTATAAAAGCGCCAGAGCTTCACTGTGGACCTGAAGACCTGCTCGGGACCCTCTCTCTCTCCAGAACAGAGCATTTCTCTTTCTTTCGCCTATTCAACCACCTTTTTTTTTTTTTTTTTGAGACGGAGTTTCACTCATGTTACCCAGGCTGGAGTGCAATGGCACGATCTCGGCTCACCGCAACCTCCGCCTCCTGGGTTCAGGCAATTCTCCTGCCTCAGCCTCCTGAGTAGCTGGGATTACAGGCACGCACCACCATGGCCAGATAATTTTTTGTATTTTTAGTAGAGACGGGGTTTCACCATGTTGACCAGGATGGTCTCGATCTCTTGACCTCGTGATCCACCCGCCTCGGCCTCCCAAAGTGCTGGGATTACAGGCTTGAGCCACTGCGCCCGGCCTCAACCACCTCTCTTAACTTCACTCCTTGTGTGCCTGGGTCCTTGATTTCCTTGGTGTGGGACAATGAAGCTTGGGTATTATCCCATTTGAATGAGGCCACTTCAATTCATTCTTTTTTTTTTTTTTGAAATGGAGTCTCACTGACTCCTAGGCTGGAGTGCAGTGGCCTGATTGATCTCAGCTCACTGCAACCTCTGCCTCCCAGGTTTATGCGATTCTCCTGCCTTAGCCTCCTGAGTAGCTGGGATTACAGGCGCCTGCCACCACGCCTGGCTAATTTTTGTATTTTTAGTAGAGATGGGGTTTCACCATGTTGGCCAGGCTGGTCTCAAACTCCTGACCTCGTGATCAACCCGCCTCAGCCTCCCAAAGTGTTGGGATTACAGGCGTGAGCCACCACGCCTGGCCAATTCTTTTATAGTAGGAAATTGGAAACAAAATGTCCATTTTCAGGAGAATGAATAAATAAAGTGTTGTCTAATAATGGAACGCTAAATAGCAATGAAAGTGAACAGGCCCCACACCCCCCACAAAAAATATTTGCTTAGGACTCCAAACACCTTTGGGCAGCCCTGCAGTATCCAATCATATAAAGCTTTAAAATGTGCAGAATACCTACACGGTGTTTAGCAATGTTTACATACGCTATAAAAGAAGTTCATGGGCCAGGTGCAGGGGCTCACACCTGTAATCCCAGCACTTTGGTAGGCTGAGGTGGGTGGATCACCTGAGGTCAGGAGTTGGAGACCAGCATGGCCAACATGGTGAAACCCCATCTCTACTGAAAATGCAAAAATTAGTCAGGTGTGGTGGTGGCCGCCTATAATCCCAGCTGCTTGGGAGCCTGAGGCAGGAGAATAGTTTGAACCCAAGGGTTGGGAGTTAAGAGGGTGGGAGGCTGGGGGTGGAGGTTGCCGTGAGCTGAGATTGAGCCACTGCACTCCAGCCTGGGCAAACATCGAAACTCTGTCTTAAAGAAAAGCCCATGGAAATGAGAATATCAATTCAGGGTAGGAATTGTTACTTGAAAGGAGGGAAGAGAATTATGTTAGGGTTAGGCTGTGCTGGGGACTGCTTTTACCATGCTTTATTTCTTAAGCTGGGTGCGTGGGAAATAAAACGTGATGATTGTGTTACTTTTTATGCCTTTGTGTATATTTGAATTTTTTTTTTTTTTTTAAAGAGGAAGAAGTGAAGATAGGAAGCCACTTGAAGCGGGTGTCTGGGCTTCCGTGGTAGCTGGGACACAGCAAAGGTGCCGTCCACCTGCTCATCCGAGGGGTGGCACATCCCAGCCTCTGTCTTTTCCCCAGAGAAGCTTCCCTCCTTTGCGCTTTCACCGTGTCAGCCTTTTAGTGTGTAAACAGATCTGGTGTGACTCATCAGTGCTTTTGTTAGCCCTTTTACCAGCAAGTACTTGTTAAACACTTAAATCTTACAAATGGAAAGAAAATTCCATGGCAAATTTAAGTATAAAAGTCAACCAAAATTCTGAGTCTCAGACAAGACTGGTTAAAAATAGTTCTACAATGAAACTTAATATATTAAATTCAATCATAGAAAACTTATATTGCTTTGCAAGAAGCCTTAATATTTAAATACAGGCATTTTCGTCTGGTGATTCTTCCCAGTCTCCTATGATGATAATACCTGGACAGGGAAGAAATCTTTCGAGATAAATAAACCATACTGGGAAATGGGCCCCTTGCTAAGCTCCCTGTGGCAGTGACGCCTCCTCTGTTGCGCACATTTTCTCCTATGTGTGGTTTCAGTTCCAAGCCAAACCCGTTCTGCAGCGTGCTTTGTACCTTTCCAGAGACTGATCCATATCAGCTTGCCAGGGTTTTAAACCCCATTCATTCTTTCATTACTTAAAAGCCTCTTTCTTTGGAAAACCTTTGAGTGAAGCATAAAATTAGCATCTAAAAAGACAGAGCAGCAACTGAACCCAAGAACGTCCGGGAATATGTGACCACAAGCACCATGACTGACCTTCCTAAGAGCAGTTTGACGTGGGAAGAGGCTGTGCAGGTGGAAAACCCGAGGCCAAGAGGTGGAGGTTCGGGGCATGGGCGGTCGTCTCTCTGGCCTGAGCCCGAAACTCCCAATTCTCACAGGCGGCTGATGAGAGAAGCCCTCCCCTCCTCCTTTGTATGGAATCCGTTCTCTAACTCTCTTCTAAGCCGACATCAGCAAATCTTTGAAGAAAAGCACAGGGGAGGCCTATTTCACTTCTTTAAATGTTTGTTCTCTCCAGTTAGGTGTAAAATATGTTTGTATTATATTTTTAATTCTCTTTCACCCCGTTCTATAAAATGTGAGACTATAGGCATTTTTTTTTTAATGAAAAAGAAAAGATTGACTTTAGGAATCACATTCAAAGTGTTTGATTAATCAGGGCTTAGCTTAGCATTCACGAACGCTGCTGGGAAGTTTCCACTTTCTTTTCGCCCTAGATTTGTCTTTACCTCTTTTGTCTCCTATACTTTTCCAGCTCTGTGGATTTCTTTGAAGAGAAGAGGGCTATGAGGATTGCAGAAAGAAAGGCTTTTCTCCAGTCATTTAGCATGATCCTGCTGGATGATTAGGGAGTATTTTTAGTATATTTAACCCATCAGGGAAAATCTGAGCATAACTCTACCCTTAAAAATTCTGGTAGCCTGATGGCGGGGGAGGGGAGAGAAGAAATCCTGTTTCTCTTTTCCCTGATTTTGTCCCCAAACTCCATCTTGCTTTGGAAGTAGGGGAGTTGGAAGGAGAGGAGTTAGCCCCTCATGGGGGCCCTGGAAGGTAGATAGCTGCCAATCTTTGTGTGCATTTTGCCAAGAATGGCTGCCTTCTAAAACCAAACCAGCTCTCCCTGATCCCTCAGAAACTGAACTGTGTTAAAGATGCTTGCAAGGCAAAAAGCACTGCTCACTTGGGCATTTATGGAGAATGTTTCAGTGGGCACGTGGCAGTCCTAGAAGTAATGTGGGGCACTGGTGTCTACAGTTCTGGCAGATTGCAGCCACCCGTGGTGTGCTCAGGACATTCTGTGTCCGCGTGGAGGCCGCTGCACAATGTCTGACCAGCTCATACCTGCACAATTACCTCCAGCACCTTGGCAGGCAGGAAAGGGATTACACATACACCCACGGGGTAGGCGTTTGCTCCAGGGAAGAGGCTGATTTGGGGTGAACGGTCCATACCATAAGAAGCCGGCTGTGTGTGGTGGGCAGGTGACCTGTGGACTGGGCTCCTGGTGGCTTTTGGTTCTCTTCCAGTTTGCCTAACAATGAAATGACACGTCGAAGGGGTTTGTTACTGTTGATCTTTATTCCACAGCACGGCTTCTTGGTAAAGGCGTCCGTGTTCTCCGTGTCTGCACTTCCTCATCTCCCATTCACTCCCATCAGCCCACGTTTGCGTTCAGCCTTTACGGCTCCCTGGAACTGTCTCCCCCTCTGCTGCCATCCTAGGGCCCCTCCCGAGGCTTAATCTCCCTCCTCTACCCAGAGCTCAGCCCCTTTAAAGTCACTCACTAAAGTCCTCTAAAGTCACCCACTTTGGGAGTTTCTCATTTCTGTGTCTCCTTTGCCCTTTTCTTATGTTTGGCTGTTCCCAGACTCCTGGGACTTGAGTTGAAACCCCAGCTCTACCATTTATTGCCATTGAGGCCTGGGCAGGTCATGTACCTTGCTTCAACCTTAGTTTCCTTCCCTGTGAAATGGGAATAATATAGTACCGACCTCGTTTGGGGGAGATGCAATGAGACAATACTTAGAAAGTGACTTCCATGGAGACTCTCATGGAGAAACTACCTACTAAATGCTGGTTAACATGACTGTTACTCCTTTCTCACTCTGCCCACTGTCCGACCACTGCAACCAGAGGCCTTAACAACCTCCAGTTTTTGAAAGGTTGCCCTCCAGCCTCGCCCTTCCTCCTCAGTCTGCACCCCAGCGTGCCGGGTATCTCCATGAATACTGCACCGTGCTCGGTGAGCAATAACACCTGTCGTAGATCCTACACCGTTTAGTAGAAGAAATGGTGCTGATCGTGGCTGTGTGCTGTATTCACTATGCAGAGGTGCTTGGGAGAGCGCCACTGGCTGGAGAGTATAAGGTGGCTGGGGGCCCAGGAAGAAGGTCTGTTTCTATCAAAGCTTTCTTAGAAATTCAGATACATTAGAAAACTCACTAGTGTGTTTCAGGGCTGTGAAGTTACCCAACAAAAAAGAAGCATTACTTTTGCTTTGAGATGGAGTCTTGCTGTCACCCAGGCTGGAGTGCAGTGGCATGATCTTGGCTCACTGCAACCTCTACCTCTTGGCTGTTCTTGAACTCCTGACCTCAGGTGATTCACCCACCTCGGCCTCCCAAAGTGCTGGGATTCCAGGCGTGAGCCTCCCAACCCTAATGTGCATTGCCTTTTTTTTTTTTTTAATTATTTTAAGACAAGGCCTTACTCTGTCACCCAGGATGGAGTACAATGGTGCAATCTTGGCTCACTACAACCTCTGCCTCCCAGGCTCAAGCAATCCACTTACCTCAGCCTCCCAAGTAGCTGAGACTGCAGGCACACACCACCACACCCAGCTAATTTTTGTATTTTTGTAGAGACGGGGTTTTGGCATGTTGCCCAGGCTGGTCTTGAACTCCTGAGCTCAAGCAGTCTGCCTGCCTTGGCCTCCCAAAGTGTTGGGATTCCTGTTGTGAGCCACTGCATCTGGCCTCTAATGTTTTTCTACGATGTGGGATACAACCCTCCACTTGCAATTGTTGTGATGTAGATAGCAACATATTCGGTATGGGACCCAGGCCTGAAGCTGAGGCTCACCATTGTTGTGCCGCATTGTACTGTGACTGCCACCCCTCCAGCTGGCCCCTGCCCGGTACAAGTAACATGCCCTCAGTGGACAGCCACTGTGCAGAGGGCAGAATCTGCTGCTTCCTCCTGAGTGTCAAACTCCAAGTACCCTGTCCCCTTGGGGCCAGCGCCCTTCTTTCTGCTGTTGGGACTGACTGACCACCCAGGGTTGCGGTTCACAGGCCCCTCCCTGTGCTCTAAGGAGCTGCGGGCTCCTGGCATTCCCCTCTCTTCCCTTCCGTCTCCTTGAATTGTGGGAAAAGAGGCAGGCATTGAATAGCCATTGCCAGCCAGACGCAGTCCTTCTAGCGTTTCAGAGGGAGGTCTGTCTGTGAGGAGAGGAGGTATGTGACAAAGATTCTCTCCTCGACCAAACTCTAGCCCAGTCTCCTCTGAGCTGTTTCTCAATGAGGCTCCATCCTTGGACATATCCTTAAAAGCCCAATTTTAGCAAGAATCTTGCTAAGTCAGGTTAGCTAGAAGGCCCCACCCTCGATAGCGGATCAGTCTCCGTATCTGACCAAATCCCTGTCCCCCACCATAGCCTGGGCCTGCCTTCAAAGAACCTGTTAGTTCAGTGTAGCCAGAATCCCCATGACATGATGTTTCATCTTAATAATTTTCCATCCACTGAGCCACCCACCCTGCTCCATGGCTAACAGCACCCCCTTTCTCCTGTCTCTCTGTCCTGCTGCAAAGCCCCATGGCGGTAGTCCCTGTCCCTATCATGATACTCCCCAGTAAAGTCTGCCTTTGAACAAGGGTGAGGGCCAGGTGCGGTGGCTCACACCTGTAATCCCAGCCCTTTGGGAGGCTGAGGTGGGCGAATCTCCTGAAGTCAGGAGTTCGAGAGCAGCCTGGCCAACATGGTGAAACCCCATCTCTACTAAAAATACAAAATTAGCTGGGTGTGTTGGTGGGTACCTGTAATCCCAGCTACTCAGGCGGTTAAGGCAGGGGAATCACTTGAACCTGGGAGACGGAGGTTGCAGTGAGCCAAGATTGCGCCACTGCACTCCAGCTTGGGGGACAGAGGGAGACTCCATATCAAAAAAACCAAAAAACCAAAAAAAAACAACAATGGTGAGAATAATCTTTTCCTTAACATGTGGGTGGCCAATGCTGTGGGCCACGCGAGATGGGAAACTGGGTGCCTGTGTCCAGCTTCCCTGCTTTCCCAGTGAGGGGCTCCATGTGGATGTAGCGACAGGAGAAGCTACAGACATGTCATGATTTGCCTTGTTCTTTGGAAATCTGAAAGACAGAAATGGTAATCACTCTTTTCCAAATCCCAGAAAGGCCACCAAACCTTTGAGACCTTGAGGGAGGACGGCAAAGTTCACATCTCACAGGGGTCAGGTAGGTTATGTAAACCAGTGAAGTGTTCCTGGTGCAGCAATAGGGAGGAGTGGAGACTGTGGCAAAGTGGAGAACACACGCCCCATGGAACGCTGTTCATCGGCTCCAACCTGTCCCATCTTCTGGGACTGTGGGCCTGGTGTTGCCAGAGCACCTGAAGATAGGAAGCTGGGTTTTTATGTGAAAATTCTAGATGTTGTAAAGTGTTGGCAAGCAGTAAAACTAGAGTATGGCCAAAACAACTCAGAATTTTGCCCTCGGGCATCTGGTTTGTAATATCTGGGCTAGAGTCTGGTTATTCTTCTTGTTGAGGGAGGGAAGTTAGTAGGTGAAATGATTCCCATACACCCCTCCACCGCCCATGGGAAGGAAGGACAGGAAGAGGGGAGAGTGCAGCCAGGAGTCAAGGTGGATGGCTTGGGTTTAGGCCTTTGGGGGATTTCCTTGGGGTGGGGGGTGGGACAGTGTCCTGTGTGCCCACAACATCTTGAATGGGGACCTGAGTTATTTTGGGACAGGAAGAGGGGACGGTGTCCTGTGTGCCCACAACATCTTGAATGGGCACCTGAGTTGCCCCTGGAGAGCTGCCAGCACCTCCTGAAAGCCTGGGCTTCTTAGCTTGGATCTTCATGTTGAGGCTCAGCCAGGAAGAAGGGGTGTCACCCACCTTTGTGAGGCCACATGGGTCATGCCAGCAACCTTAGATCCATAGGCCCTTCCTCCAGTTGGACTTCTGTGGACTGCACAGGCCCAGGAGTTCCTACGTGAGCCCAAGGAGGTGTGGAGAGTCCCCAAAACATGGCTCAGACTAGATTATCTGCCAGGCCCGGGGCTGAGGGCCAAACCATGTTTAATTGATTTAGAAAATAAAGAGAGGTAGGCGGGTGCGGTGGCTCATGCCAGTAATCCCAGCACGTTGGGAGGCTAAGGTGGGTGATCACAAGGTCAGGAGTTCAAGACCAGCTTGGCCAACATGGTGAAACCCCATCTCGACTAAAGATGTTTACTTTACTAAAACACAAAAATTAGCCGGGTGTGGTGGTATGTGCCTGCATCGCAGCCACTTGAGAGGCTGAGGCAGGAGAATTGCTTGAATCCGGGAGGCAGAGGTTGCAGTGAGCTGAGATCGTGCCACTGCACTCCAGCCTGGGTGACAGAGTAAGACTCTGTCTCAAAAAAAAAGAAAGAGATGCAAAAATATCCAGGGTATCTTTGTATGTCAGTGTGTGTGTGTGTGTGTGTGTGTGTGTGTGTGTGTGTGTGTATGTGTGTGTGCTTAGTATCTCCTGATTGGGACCCAGTTTGAAACCTCAGTTCTGGAGATGTGGACACCTGAGAATCAGGGTTTTACTAGGCAAAGATTTTCTCCTCTTCTCAAAATACCCGTAGTTATTAGACATCCTGGGTATTTAGGTTCCATATCACTTTCTCCAACTGAGGCAGCATTTAGGAAATTGTGCAGGTACCTGGTTTCCTTGTACCAACATGTTGCTGACTTACCCACTAATATTGGAACCAAGAAGTTTTCATGACTCTGTCATTGACTTTAATACTTCCTTTCCCTTGACTGAGTCTCTCCTTATGAATTTCGGATGTTTAAAATGGAATTTAGTGATTTTTCACACCACATTTTTCATCACCTAGCACTTTGAAAACAGAGGTTGTTTTGTTATAAGCTTTTTATTCTTCTTAACCTTCTCTGAATACTTAAAGCCTTTCACGACGGAAATGAATTTACTGTGACCTGATTCGGTATTGTACAGTAAACACAGGATTCTCAAAACAGGCTGTTTATACGAATAATAAATGTAGTCCGGAACCCACTTTTCAGTCCCTGAAACGAAATGCAGGTCTCCGGTTTCCAAAGGCTGACAGGATGGTTGTTGAATGATATTCCAGCTGCTTAAATGAAGGACCCTGGAAAGGTCTGTTGGAAGAGAATTCGAGGGCGTTGCCTCTTCCTGGCTGGTTTTGCTCTTCTCAGACCCTGGAATTCCCTACTTCCCTTGAATTCTGAGCTTCAGTGCTTACGTCAGTGTCCTTCTGCTTACCAACATGTTTCAGTAACCACGTATGCCAAGATGTTACTGTCACATTAAACTGTGTACTCCTGCCCCTCCCCTCCCCTCTGCTCTCTTCCTCTTCCTTCCGCTCCTCTTTTTCTTTTTCTTTTCTTTTTTCAGGATCTCGCTGTGTCGCCCAGACTGGAGTGCAGTGGCGTGATCTTGGCTCACTGCAACCTCCACTTCCTGGGTACAAGTGATTCTCATGTCTCAACCTCCTGAGTAGCTGGGATGACAGGCATGTGCCACTATGGCCTGGCTAATTTTTGTGTTTTAGTAGAGATGGGGTTTCATTATGTTGGCCAGGCTGGTCTCAAACTCCTGGCCTCAAGTGATCTGCCTGCCTTGGCCTCCCGAAATGCTGGGATTACAGCTGTGAGCGACTGTCCCGGGCCTGTACTTTCTTTCTTTTTTTTTCTTGAGACCAAGTTTCACTCTTGTTGCCCAGGCTGGAGTGCAGTGGCGTGATCTCGGCTCACTGCAACCTCCACCTCCCAGGTTCAAGCGATTCTCCTGCCTCAGCCTCCTGAGTAGCTGGGATTATAGGTATGTGCCACCATGCCCAGATAATTTTGCATTTTTAGTAAAGATGGTCTCGAACTCCTGACCTCAGGTGATCTGCCTGCCTCTGCCTCCCAAAGTGCTGGGATTACAGACATGAACCACCGGGCCCCACCTTCACTTCACTTCTTGATCATACCAACACAGTCTTGACTTGCAGTTCAATGTATACCTTATTTGACATAAAATATTGTCAGCAAGTCTAATGGAACATTCCACCAGAGTGGCAAACCCATCTCCAAGATGGAATGGTGAGCTATTAAAGCTGGCCCATGCCCTCAGAGCAACTTTCTTTGATGCTGCTTGTGACAGGTCAATGTCGGCATTGTGTACCCAGTGGAGCCCGTTCTGCCATGCGCTATCACTTGTTCTTTAGGGTGGAGTGGCCTCTTTCTTCATGTCTGCATTGGGTGTCATCCAAGTGGATTGCTTCTTTCTCTTTCCTGTTTATTTGTTCTAGGGTATCATCTCTTAGCTAGCTGGGCACCGGGCTGGCTGCCAAAAGCAGAGATGATGATGTAACACACCAACTCCCATGTGGCTCAGAGGGGGAGGACCCCACGACTCCAGGATGGGACAGGGCAGCCACGTCTCACCAAGGTGACACTAAGGGTTCTGAGAGAGCATCTGAATGGGGAATGGGGGGAGGGGCAACATGATGGAGGGGTCAGTGATACACCCCTGCCCCCATGAAGCAAGGATTTCTGCTTTGAAATTCCTCTACTAGAAACTAATCCCTTCTGCTCTGTTTTCTTTCTCAGGAAGTGTGTGTGTGTGTGTGTGTGTGTGTGTGTGTGTGTGTGTGTGTTTTGACAGTTCTTTCTTTAAAAGTGTTACATATTCATTGTAGAAAAATTTAAAAATTCACAGAGGCAATAAGTCATTAAGATCAATAAAAAACTATATGCATATAATTACTATTTAAACCTGAGGGGTGTTTGTGTGTGTGTGTGTGTGTGTGTGTGTGTGTGCATGTGCACAGGTATGTGTAGAGACAGAATTTTATTTGTTTTCTTTGTTTTTTTTTTTGAGATGAAATCTTGCTCTGGAGTGCAGTGGCGCAATCTTGGTTCACTGCCACCTCCCTCTGCCTCCTGGGTTCAACCGATTCTCCTGCCTCATCCTTCAGAGTAGCTGGGACCTCAGACACCCACCACCACGCCTGGCTAATTTTCATATTTTTTTGTAGAGATGAGGTTTCACCGTGTTGGCCAGCCTGGTCTTGAACTCCTGATATCAGGTGAGCCACCATGCCTGGGCTTATTTTAAAAAACTGGTATTATGTAAAACACACACTTTCACTACTTAAAAAAAATTTGTCATATGGTGAAGACATTTTCTTTCCTGTATATATCAATCTATATCATCATTACATGGGTCTGTCAAAATTTGTTATTTATTTTAAATAAAGAAATTATTTAGTTTCCAGATTTATGCTTGGGTGAACATGTTTGAAGTTAATTTTTTTCTCTTTTCTTTTTTTTTTTTTTGAGATGTGGTCTCACTCCGACATCCAGCCTGGAGTGCAGTGGTGCAATCATGCAGCTCACTGCAGCTGTGACCTCCGGGGCTCAAGTGATCCTCCCATCTCAGCTTCCTGAGTAGCTGGGACTGCAGGCACATGACACTACTCCCAGTTATATTTTTATTTTTATTTTTTGTATTTTTTGATGTTGCCAGGCTGGTCTTGAACTCTCGGACTCAAGTGATCCTCCTGCTTCAGCTTCCCAAAGCCCCGGGAAAAACTTCTTACTTCATGAAGATGAAATATTTGACCCCAATTTCCGTCTTCAGTGAGGATTTCTTTGGAGAATCCCTGGCTGTATTTTAGCTTTAATTCAGACGGTGCTGGAATCATGACTCAATCTGTGCCTTTGAGTTCTCTCTGCAGTGCTGGCTTTCTGAGGAAAGGGCAGTGACTACAAACATTTTTGCCAGATAGAGAGCTGCCTTCCTCCCAACCCTTTGGGGCTAGCAGGATGTGAAGCCATTTGGGTGGCTATTCAGGGCACTAAACAACCTGTCTGCTTCCATATTGGTAAAAGAATCCAACACTCATCTTTTTCCACCTAGGAATTGCATACAATTTCAGCAAGTGCAGGAGATCCAGACCAGCTCTAACAATCCCCACTTCCGTATGCCTGCTAGTTAGAATAGGCTCTTTGCCAAGTGCTTTACGCCTGTTAGTTTATTTACTTCTCATGAAAGCCCTGAGAGGAAGGTGCTGTCATTAAAGCCTACACCACTGTGGGGACGCAGGTACCCAGAGGCCAGGCAACCGTGAAACTGCCTTTGCAAAATTATGACTGAGACAGTGAAAGAGATCTAACTTAACCGACTCCATCTTGCTTCTAACTGCCAAGCTGTCCTTGTTCATTCCTGGGCATAGACGGAACTAACTTTGGGAAAAACTTACTTTATTGTTTATAGCTTAAAACAAAGATGATAACAGCCCTTTCCCAAAGCAGACCTCCTTCTTGCCTGGGGACTAGATTGCCTTTGCTGGACTCACATTAGCCACAAGATTAGAAATGATGGTTTAGGAGTCATGCAGCTAGAGGCTACAGGATTCTGACTCTCCGTAAACTGCTCCTAAGATCAGGGCTGGAGATATTTTGCAGACCCTGCACTTGATGGATCAGCTGGCACCACTCAGATGGATTAACTGGCTCATCTGATCTCGTGGCTCCCACCAAGGAACTGACTCAGAGCAAAAAGACAGCTTTGACTCCCTGTGATTTCATCCCGGACCAATCAGCACCTCCGGCTCACTGGCTTTCCCCCATCAACCAAGTTGTCCTTAGAAACTCTGCTCCCAGAATGCTCGGGGGAGACTGATTTGAGTAATAATAAAACTCCGGTCTCCCGCACAGCCGGCTCTGCATGAATTACTCTTTGTCTGTTGCAATTCCCCTGTCTTGATGAATCGGCTCTGTCTAGGCAGCAGGCAAGGTGACTCCCTTGGGTGGTTACAACTGGCCCATAGCTCATGAGCAGCAAAGCAGGCTAGCCCCCCAGGCGGCTGGCTCTGACCACTAACGCTTCCCCCGTAGAGCCGGTGTGCAGCCATCAGTGCACACGAGTCACATGGAAGCCCGTGTTTCCCAATGTGCAGCCGCTCTGCACCACAACAAATATTGTGTTGGCCGAAAAGCAATAGTTCTCCCCTCAGATGCAAAGTGAACCTTCTCATTCTGAATATGTCCATTTCTTCAACAACCACAAGAGGTATCTGCTATGTGCCAGGCGCTGTTCTAGAAAGATATTCTTTTTTTTTTTTTTTCCCAGAAGCCTGTTGGAGTTTATGGTTTCATTTGCCCAAAAATATACCTTTGGGGACCTCAAATTCTTTCTAAGAATCACTACCACACACATTAATTTGAACATTCCCATCCTTCCACCATCCCTGTTTCTCCTGGGAACTTCGAAATAAAAACGGCCCACTCTGGGTCCTTGTCTAGGGCTGTTTCTTCTTCTCTGGGGGTTGCAGCTCTGATGTGAATGATGGTGTCTGTCTTTCCAGCGCGGGGCCTCTGGTGGGCTGCATCACGTGATTGCATAGCACAAGTTGTGTTTCTGGGCAGTTTTAGGGAAGGCTTTAGACTGTGTTCCCAGCACCTCGGATTTGGACACCAACCCACCTAGCTTCTCACCTTGTTCAAACAAAGACTCCGAGGCGTTGTGCAGAATGATTTGGGTCTCATCTAGTTTGGCCTGCCTGTGAGTCATGGGGTCAGCTTCCCGTGGGTTCTGGCGTCTACTGAGATGACCAGTCAGGGCTGCAGAATGGATTTAGCAGGGGATCCTTCTGGCCACTCTATCCTGTTGACTTGCTTGGAGAATTCGTCTAGTAAGTACTCCAGCAAGGTATAGGCCACCCAGGATGGGCGTTCACTGTCAGCAGTGGCCATACCTGCAAGACTGTCATTCCAGACACGGACACCACACAGGTAGTCTTGTTCTTTGACTGACGCCCTAGTGCCTTTGGATGAGCGCTCCACAGTTGACTTGTGAAGGTCATGAATTCCTGAACACTGGATCTCTGGAAGAAGCTGAAGGAAGCCACGTTACTGTAGGCGGCTTTGGGTGGCACTGCCTTGGGCTCGCCTTTGTAGAGGTCACTGAGGCGGTCCAGCTTCATGGCTCTGTGCCCCACCTGTCCAGCTGCGCAACCGCTTTCAGGGAGCAGTGCCGCCCCTTGGGACCGCTGCTGCCTACCGGCCTCTCAGCCCCTGGCTGCTGATGGGGTTACTGCTGGCTTCCTCCTCCTGGCTTGGGATCTATCCACATTGGTATTAATAGTAGATGTATACACAAGTCATGGAAGCTACTCAAAACACACAAAGATGCCTGCCTCCTGGAGGGGATGTAGCTCAGACCAGCAGGTAACAGGCCCTTGTATAAGCTTTAGAGTGGCCCTGCCCAGGCCATCAGGTATAATTGTAACAGAGGAGCTGCACTTCAGTCCCTCAGCCGAAGCCTCTCTTG
Organism: Sapajus apella; assembly: GCF_009761245.1. Classification (NCBI taxonomy): domain Eukaryota; kingdom Metazoa; phylum Chordata; class Mammalia; order Primates; family Cebidae; genus Sapajus; species Sapajus apella. The sequence goes on along the minus strand of NW_022437022.1, from coordinate 7,893,715 downwards.
GGTGCCTTTCATTTGATTCCAGCTGTCCTGTCTTCCTGGATCCCAGTGGGCTGCACTGTCTTCCCCAGTTACTCCACCTCCTGATCCTAGCACCAGACACTGTGCATCCATCCATCCAGTGAAGTTTTTTAATCACTTGTTCAATCACCGATTGTTGAGTTCCTCCTTGGTGACAGGCACTGTGCTGGCTGGTAGAGAGACAGGTAAACAAGGCAGCCTGCTGCCTGCAAGCCAGCTCTGGGACATTCGGGTGAGAAGCACCGTGTGTGCATGAAGCAGTCAATTAAGTTTGATGACATATTCTGTATTTGGATTGAAAGACAGAAATTGGGCTGGGCTTGGTGGCTTACGCCTGTAATCCCAGAACTTTGGGAGGCTGAGTGGGGAGGACTGCTTAGACCCATGAATTTGAGACTAGTCTTGGCAATACAATGAGATCTGTTCTCTACAAAAAAGAAAAAACAAATAGCTGGGCATCGTGGCATGCACCTGGGATGGGAGGATCACTTGAGCCCATGAGGTCGAGGCTGCAGTGAGCTGTGATCATGCCACTGCCCTCCAGCCTGGGTGACAGAGCAAGGCTCTGCTTAAAAAACAAAAAATCGAACAAATATTGGGTAACACCTTTAAAAAGAATGTCTTTGCACAATTGTGTCTGGTTTCTCTGGGTTTCTTCCCATCAGATAGAAGAATGTTAGAGTAGGAAGAGGGTTTGTGAGGTCATCCAGCCAACCTCCTGGCTGCTTTACAGAAACTTGAAAATGATCTCGGATTGAGAACTCACTCCTTAGATGTTTCAGGAGTCTTCTGTGCACAAACAGTCTTGTCCAAATTGATGTTTAACATTGGTAGAATATACTATTATCTCTAACCGATTGTTCTATACCCCGCTCCACCCCACCCCAATCACTTTTGTTTCTTTTGACACGGAGTCTTGCTCTGTTGCCCAGGCTGGAGTGCAATGGTACGATCTTGGCTCACTGCAACCTCTGCCTCCTGGGTTCAAGTGACTTTCCCACCTCAGTCTCCTGAGTAGCTGAGATTACAGGCGCCTGCCACCTGCCCACCTAATTTTTGTATTTTTAGTAGAGACAGAGTTTCGCCTTGTTGGCCAGGCTGGTCTCGAACTCCTGACCTCATGCGATCCACCCGCCTCGGCCTCCCAAAGTGCTGGGATTACAGACGTGAGCCACTGCACCTGGCCCCCAATCACTTTTAATGTAGGCAAATTCATAGGAGCTCTGAAATATACAGTCATGTGTGCTTTGCTTTGTGGCTATGTTCTGAGGAGTTCGTTGTTAGGTAATTGCGTTGTTTGGAAACATGGTAGAGTGTGTTTACACAAACCTAGATGGTATCACCCACCACATACCTAGGCTAAATGGTAGAGCCTACTGCTCACAGGCTACAGACCTGCACAGCAAGTTACCTGCTGAATACTGCATGCAATTGTAGCACAATTGGAAGTATTTGTGTCTCCAAACATAGCTAAACATAGAAAAGGTACAGCATAAATATGGTGATGTAATCTCACGGGACCACATCAAGAAATGACTGGCAAAGTTCACATAAAAATGCCCTGGCGATTATGCATGACTTGACCTGCAATAACTATTGGCTACTACAGTTCACAATTCAGATGGGCAATTTGATGTAGTTGTTAATGATCCACCATAAAAAAGAGTCATCATCCTAACAGCCCCAAAGCTATTTCCAGAACTGATCCTTATCCTAGCAATTGCAGCCCAACACGCCCACAGGGATCCTCAGTGAAAGGCAAAGTTAGAAGCTGTGGCAAGCTCTCTATTAGTTTCAATCACGCTGATCTAAAATGAATCCTCTTAATGGAAATCTGGTGGGCAAAACCACAGATGTTCTCTTTTCCCTGAGCAATAATATATCTTTTAGGTATTGTGTGCTTTATAGCCCATACCTCCTGGCCATGCATTGCCCCAGAGATGGGGAGACACAGTGCAAGAGGAGAAGATGAGGAGGGGGCAGGAAAGGGGAGAGGAAGAGGAGGAAACAGAGAGGGGAAGTGGAGAAGGAGGTTGAGGAGAGGGAGAAGGAGGAAGGAAAGGAGAGGGACAGGAGGGAAGGAGGAGAGGGAGGGGCTTCAAACAACCTTCAATGCACACAGAATGGTCCTCTGCTTCTATTTCTTTGAACCATGAATTTAATAGAAAAAGAATTTTAAGGCCCAGTGCAGTGGCTCATGCCTGTAATCCCAGCACTTTGGGAGGCCAAGGCAGATGGATCACTTGAGATCAGGAGTTGGAGACCAGCCTAGCCAGCTTGGCGAAACCCTGTCTCTACTAAAAATACAAAATTGTACTGGGGAGGCCGAGGCAGGAGAATCACTTGAACACAAAAGGCAGAGGTTGCAGTGAGCCAAGATCATACCACTGCACTCCAGCCTGGGCAACAGAGGAAGACTCTGCCTCAAAAACAAACAAACAAACAAAACACAAAAAAAGATATTTGTGACTGCACATATCACCTGTCTACCTACCTACCCACCTATCTATCTGATGACTTCCTTTTTTTTCCAGGACGTGTGGTGTTTTAGAAGAAATAATAGTTCAATGGCACAAAGGATCAGAGAAATTCACACCTGAGATGTGGAAATCAATTACAAAGACAAAGACGGTTCATCTCCTCTCAGAGAATATTCTCCTTCGTGCAAGAACCTAGGTCTATTATGCGACACTTGATACCAGCCCTGAGTACTGGCATGTTCTGCAACCCTGTCGGAGGTGTGGTCATTTCCCACACATCTAAGAGGAAACAAATTATCATTTCCATCTTGACTGACTCATTTAATAGGAACAAGAAGCTCGTATCTCAAGTAAGCGCTGGCCCATGAGACCATGCATCTCAGTCTATTTGGCTGCTATAACAAAATACCATAGACCGGGTCATTTATTTTATTTATTTATTTTTTGAGACCGAGTCTCACTCTGTTGCCCATACTGGAGTGCAGTGGTGCAATCTTGGCTCACTGCAACCTCCACCTCCCAAGTTCAAGCGATTCTCCTGCCTCAGCTGGGATTACAGGCATATGCCACCATGTCGGGCTAATTTTTGTATTTTTAGTAGAGATGGGGTTTCGCCATGTTGTTCAGGCTGGTCTCGAACTCCTGACCTCGTGATCCACCTGCCTCAGCTTCCCAAAGTGCTGGGATTACCAGGCGAGAGCCACCTCGCCTCGCCAGACTGGGTCATTTATAAACAACAGAAATTTGCTGCTCGCAATTCTGAGGCTGGAAGTCCAAGATCAAGGTGCCAGTGGATTTGCTGTTTGGTGAGGGTGCTCTGCTCCATGGATGGCGTGTTGTAGCTGTGTCATCACATTGCCCAAGTGTCTTTTAGAAGGACTGTAATCTCATTCACAAGGGTGGAGCCCTCATGACTTAATCATTTCTCGAAGGTCCCGGCTCTTAATGCTATTACATTGGGTATTAGATTCCACCTATGCATTTTGAGAAACACCAACATTCAGACCATAACAGCGTGGTCCCTCAGCTGGTGGATAAACAAACTGAGGCATAGCCATATAATGCAATGGTCTCAGCAATACAACGAATGCATGAATCTCAAAATAATTTTGTTGAGTAGAAGAAGCCAGACAAAAAAAGCATATATATAGCATTGGTAAACTTCTGTAAAATTTTAGGCAATGCAAACACACCTACAGTGACAGCAAACCAGTGGTTGCCTAGGGTTGGCAGGGTGGGTGTGGATTACAAACAGGCATGAGAAAACTTTTTGTTTATTTGTTTGTTTTTGAGATGGAATCTCATTTTGTCGCCCAGGCTGGAGTGCAGTAGCGTGATCTCAGCTCACTGCAACCTCCACTTCCCGGTTCAAGTGATTCTTGTGCTTCAGCCTCCTGAGTAGCTGGGATTACAGGTGTGCACCACCAAGCCCAGCTAATTTTTTTTTTTTTTAATTTTTAGTACAGGTGGGATTTCACCATGTTGGCTAGGCTGGTCTTAAACTCCTGACCTCAAGTGATCCGCCCACCTTGGCCTCCCAAAGTCCTGGGATTACAGGTGTGAGCCACTGTGCCTGGCCAGAAAACTCCTGAGGGTGATGGATATGTTTATTATCTTGATTGTGGTGTTGGGGACATGGGTGCATATATCGAAACTTATCAAATTGTATACATTAAATATGTGGTGTTTATTTTATTGATTTATTTATTTTTCAGACAGGGGCTCACTCTGTTTCAGCTGTAGTACAGTGGTCTAAAGAAGTCTCACTGCAGCCTTGACCTCCTGGGCTCAAGCAATCCTCCTGCCTCGGTCTCCCAAGTAGCTGAGAACATAAGTGCACACCACCATGCTTGGCTAATTAAAAATTTTTTTGGTAGGGATGGAGTTCTACCCTGTTGTCCAGCCTGATCTTGAACTCTTGGGCTCTAGTGATCTGCCTGCCTTGGCCTCCCCAAGGCTGAGATTAGAGGCATGAGCCACTGTGCTTGGCCCTGCGCTGTTTATTGTGTACCAATTGTACCTCAACAAAGATGAACAAACAAAAAGAATATCTAAGCTGGGCTCAATGCTTATACCCATAATCCTAGCATTTTGGGAAGTTGAGGTTGGAGAATCATTTGAGGCCAGGAGTTCAAGACTAGCATGGGCAAGATAATGAGACCTCATCTCTACCAATAACTAACTAACCAACCAACTAACTAAGTAACTAACTAGCTAACTTAGCTATACATGGCAGCACATGCCTGTAGTCTCAGCTACTCAGGAGGCAGAGGATGGCTTGAGCCTAGGAGGGTGAGGCTGCAGTGCCTCTGCACTCCAGCCTGGGTGACAAAGCATGACTTTGACTCAGAAGAAAATCAAACAAAAAGAATGTCACGTCGGGGTTCGGTGGCTCATGCCTATAATTTCAGCACTTTGGGAGGCTGAGGTGGGCAGATCATGAGGTCAGGAAATCGAGACCATCCTGGCCAACATAGTGATACCCTATGTCTACTAAAATACAAAAAAAAAAAAAAAAAAATTAGCCGGGCTTAGTGGTGTGTGCCTGTAGTCCTAGCTACTCAGTAGGCCGAGGCAGGGGAATCCTTGAACCAGGGAGGTGGAGGTTGCTGTGAGCTGAGATCACACCACTGCACTCCAGCCTAGTGACAGAGTGAGACTCCATCTTAAAAAAGAATGTCAAAAGGAGGGCAATCTACAATAATTCTTAATGAGAAGATGGAAGATGACTATGACAAGCTTTTGGACCACGCAGACGCTCACCAGTTCTTGCTCACTGATAAGTTTTTCAAAATAGCGGCTGAACTTAAAGACAGTTCTACAGACTTTTGTTATGTAAAAAGACAGTGTTCCAAATTTGCTGACATTTTTCTGACATGGCAAGTTGTTCTCAGAGATACAATTCCTGGCAGGATTTTTTTTTTTTGAGACGGAGTTTCACTCTTGTCACCCAGGCTGGAGTGCAATGGCATGATCTTGGCTCACTGTAACCTCCGCCTCCCGGGTTCTAGTGATTCTCCTGCCTCATCCTCCTGAGTAGCTGGGATTATAGCCATGTGCCACCATGCCCAGCAAATTTTTGTATTTTTAGTAGATACAAGGTTTCACCATGTTGACCAGGCTGGTCTCAAACTTCTGACCTCAGGTGGTCCACTCTAAAGTGCTGGGCCATTGCGCCCGGCCACAATATTTTTGAAAACAAAAATAAAAACAAATACATAATCTGATTCCTCATGGTTAGAGGAGATATTCTAAAATTGAGTATGCCATTAACTATTTTTTAAAAGAAACTTTCAAAAGGATTTTAAAAACAGATGTTTGGAACTATTTCTATTATTAGTGATTTTGTTACTGAAAATGATGTGTGTCACTTTTAAAAAAAATCATACTTGGCTGGGCGCAGTGGCTCACACCTGTAATCCCAGCACTTTGGGAGGCCAAGATGGGTGGATCACCTAAGGTCAGGAGTTCAAGACCAGCCTGGACAACATGGCAAAACCCCAACTCTACTAGAAATACAAAAATTAGCCAGGAGTGGTGGCACACACCTGTAATCATAGCTACTTAGGAGGCTGAGGTAGAAGAATTGCTCCAACCCAGGAGGCAGAGGTTGCAGTGAGCCAAGATTGTGCCACTGCATTCCAACCTGGGTGACAGAATGAGACTCCATCTCAAAAAAAAAAAGAAAAATTCATACTTTTCCACTTCAAAACTTGGGAGCCCATACCTATATATACCTACTATGTACCTGTGGGAAGTAGAACAGTTCCTTTTTAAAGTTTCCTTTCTTGTTAAAGAGTTAGTGTGCTAATAACTTTGTTAAGCCCTATCCTATGTAGCTGTTAGACATGCCACGCTTACGGGCACGTAGTACGCTCTATGTCCTTGTACTTTAACCAAGACATTTGTGCTGGATGTGCTCACGGGCATGTCCCAGTGCTCCATTGCTTTTACCTGTTTAAAAAAGTTTTATGTTGTTAGCCAATCAGGTTTTAGTTTAGATTGTGAAGTCTGGCTTCAGCCAACCGAAATCAGACACACCAGTAAGGATGACCCCAAATGAGTAAGGGATAAATTTGTGTGTTTTCCTTTGTTCTTTGACCTCTTGTGGCACAATGGCTAGTGAGCCCTTCCTGCAGTCCAGGAAGTAAAAATTGTGTTGCTGAAAGGTCCTTTGTCTCAGTGCTAATTTTTCTTTGCAGCACGGAGCATCAATTTCCAACAGAACCCATAAAAATTATTTTAAAAGTTGGAACCAGAATCTTCTAACTTGCTTAAAATGTTTCAAATTAAATTTTCAGGATTTCCAACCACTTATTAAAATTGTCAAAATGGAACAGCCTCTGATTATTTTGCAAGAACAGCTGATTGGATCAGAAAGGATTTATACTTCCTAGTGAATTTCAATTTCTGTGTAATTGGTGAATGAGACTAATAAATATTTTAATTTAATAAACACAACATCCTTTTTTCCATTTGCCTGTCCTTACCTTTGTGAGATGCCTTTTTCAGCTATGGTACTCATGAAAACGAAGTAATGAAATAACACGAACTTAACACCAGACCTTCAAATTGCCCTATCATAAAGTATTAAATCAATATTTTAAAAAATTATGCAAAACTGAAAATCACATTGCTCTGTCTAAAATATGAATATAACACAATCTATATATGCATAATACAGATTATATATTATATGTACACTCAATATTACTATTCTTAATGAGGGCAAAATGTTTTTTGGTACCATTCATAAATAAAGTAAAGCAAGCATTATTTTAGAAAACCCACTAATGAACTACTAAGGATACAAGATGAAAAATGTGGTAACCTCTATTCTAGTGATGTTTCTGAAGATGCTGTAATTCTCTAGACACTAGCCCCCACCCTTGGGGTGCTAACCCTCCCCCCACAACCAGTGACTATGAATTCAGGGGAACTGGCTGGGCTTGATGCCTGAACCCAGTCTTGTTCTAAAGGTACTTATGGAGTTTATATATACAAATTCAGTGTGCTATCTTGCTTCTATTGGAATGGTCTCAGGTCTATAGAATGTGTAAAGCAATCAGTAATCACATGTGGATGTTGTATCAGAACTCGTGGTTATAATATGGTTTAGAGTAATGACCTCCAACAGTAGAGCAACACTCATGATGACTGTAAATTATTAATCAAATCAATGTGGACTGGGAAGCACAGGTCCCAGAAGCAGCTGACCAAGCAAGTTTTATTGCAGAAGATAGCACCCTAGCTATCCTTGAGCCATAACAAGAGCCATAACAAACCGTCTGCATAGTCTGATTCAAGGAGCCCACAATGGTGTAGGGGATTATTTTGCAACCAATAAGAGCCTAACGTTGACAAAGGAGAGAAGCCAGAGTAGAACTCCTGTGATGCACTTAGACTGCTTCTGGACTTTGGCTGGACCTTCAGGCCACCTGGGGCACTAGTATTTTAAATAAACAAATAAAAAATCTTCAAGGTATTCCAATATGCAGCCGCGGTGGAGAACCACTTTTAAACCATAATCGTCATTGCATTTGCTTCACTTTCACTTCTGGACACTAGAGAAACTTGTACCCGACTTACCCTCTGCTAAAATCAACAATAAAAGTAGACAGAATATATGCATCAACTGTTTTGAGGCACTGAGTAAGAGGCAATGCTGGATGAGGATCCTGAGATACGGAAACACAAGACAAGCCCCATCATCACCTGGCTTTCTGCCTGCTGTAGCACAGGGAAGTGACAGCCATGCTGAGGAGTGACTTTACTGAGATGAAGAGGCAGAATTTGGGACTTGGGGCTGCTGAAGTAGCTGAAGTTTGCAGAACAGGGTACTAGAGAAGAAGGGATTTGTGCAGGACAATGGGGTCAGAAGTTTGCGTGGGAAGTCGTTATGTGAATCCTTAGCTAGCGTCTAGGCTGTGATTGTCCCAGGCATGAGGCCTGTCGCGGGGCTGAGAGCTGCACAGTAATACTAGAACTTGTACGTTCCTGGGAGATGTTAGCACTCTGGCCTAACCTGAACTGACACCTTACTGAACACCTTGGGCATTCAGGTGAGACCTAGAAGGGCTATGCCTTGGGAGTAAGGACTGTGCCATAAAGTAAGAACAATACTTTAGGACTAAGCTTTAAACCAAAATAGATTTCTCCCAAATAAAGACTCATACCAGCCTAACCTGATCAAAAGGCTATAACAGTAATTTAAATGCCTGCCAGAACAAAACTCAACATCTTATGCAGGAAGATGGCATAATTCAAATTCCCCACGTCATATCATTCACAGTGTCCACCATACAATAACAAATTAGTAGACATGCAAAGAAGCAGAAAAATGTAACCCATGATCAAGGAAAAAAAACTATCAATAACATCTAGATCCAATTGGTCTAGATGTTGAACTTGGCAAAGAAAGACTGAGCAACTAATATAAAAATATCCAAAGACTTAAGAAAAAGATCATCCTTAGGGCCGGACGCGGTGGCTCATGCCTGTAGTCCCAGCACTTTGGGAGGCTGAGGCAGGCGAATCACTTGAGGCCAGGAGTTCAAGACCAGCCTGACTAACATGGTGAAACCCTGTCACTACTAAAAATACAAAGAAAATTAGCTGGGCATGGTGGCGCATGCCTGTAATCCCAGCTACTTGGGAGGCTGAGGCAGGAGAATCACTTGAATCCGGGAGGCAGGGGTTACAATGAGCCGAGATAGCACCACTGCACCCTAGCCTGGGCAGCAGAGCGAGACTATCTCACACAAAAAAAGAAAAAGCCGGGTGTGGTGGCTCATGCCTATAATCTCAATACTTTGGGAGGATGAGGCAGGTGGATCACTTGAGATCAGAAGTTTGAAACCAGCCTGGTTAACATGGTGAAACCCTGTCTCCACTAAAAATACAAAAAAAGTTAGCCAGGTGTGGTGGCACTTGCTTGTAATCCCAGTTACTCAGGAGACTGAGGCAGGAGAATTGCTTGAACTCAGGAGATGGAGGTTGTGGTGACCTGAGATTGCGCCACTGTACTGTAGCCTGGGCGACAGAGCACGACTCTGTCTCAAAAAAAAAAAAAAAAAATAAATAAATAAAAAAAATAAAAAATTCAGATTTCATTCTGGTGAACCCAATTTGACCAGAATGGGAAATCACATTCGGGCTAGAGCTATAGTACTCTCTCAGCTCTCCAAAGGGAATCACTAAACCATTTCTGTCTGGGAAGATAACAGCAGGAGGTAGCGGGACGATCATTAGATGACTATTGAAGCTCTTATTACAACCAACCATGATGTCACTATCTCCCGGTAGATTTCTGCATTCATTGCATTTCATGTTTTTTAGCTTCAGAGTAATCTGCTTGTAATTGCTAAGGTTGTCTGGGTTTTAGGTATCAGAAACCAACTCCAGTTATTTTGAATGAAAAGGCAATTTACTGGAAGTCAGCCCACGCATTTCACGGCATTTGAACAACTGTGCTTTGAAAAGGGCAGGACCTGGGAAGGCGCTAGAGACCTGGACAATCGTGGGCCTTTTCTTTCGTGTGCTGCTGTTAATGTGACTTGTATCAACAATTGCCATTCTGTTTCTTTCTTTCTCTCTTCAAAATCCCAGCTTCCTCTGTGAGGGGACGTGACTTGTTTACCTTGGGTCACTTGTCCTTTTACAGGGCACAGGATTTCATGGCTGCAACATGCTTGTTAACTGGGGCGGGGAAGTTTTGGGTTCATCCTCTTCATTCTCTCCCTGGACACCAGTGATACTAATGGTTTCTGCTCTCCCTTCATTTAACTCACATTCAATTTTTTATTTCTGATTGGGCATGGTGGCTCATGCCTGTAATTCCTGCACTTTGGGAGGCTGAGGCGGGCAGATTGCTTGAGCCCAGGATTCAAGGCCAGCCTGGGAAACATGGCGAAACCCCGTCTCTAAAAAAAAAAAAACACAAAAATTAACTGGGCATGGTGGTGCACGTCTGTAGTCCCGGGTAGGGAGGCTGAGGCACGAGAATCACCTGAGCCTGGGGAGGTTGAGGCTGCAGTGAGCCTGAGCCATGACAGTGCTGCTGCCCTCCAGCCTGGGTGACAGAGCCAGATCCTGTCTCAAAAACAAACAAACAACTTCATTTCTGGCCGTTGCCTTCCTTCTGAGTTTGAAGCCCTTTCCTTTGGCTTCCGGCTTCGCGTTTCTATCTGGATGTTCCACTTGATCCAGACTCAGTTTCCCCTGCATCCCTCCCTTGCCTCAGCCGCAGTGCGCATGTGCTGCATGGTGGTTACTGAGGATATAAAAGTGGACAAAATGTCCCTACTATGCTCTAGTGGCACAGACAGGCAAGTCAGAGGGAGGAGGGACTGGTTCTTGCTGGGGCCTTTGAGTTAGACCTGAGGGGAGGTGGAGGACCCTCTGAGCAGAGGCCCCTGCAGGTGAGCCCATCACAGACAGGGCACCTGTTCCGAGGTGCCGGGAGGAAGCTGGGAGGGCAGGTGGGGGCACAGGTCAGCACAGCAGAGGAGGATCAGAGCCACACGGCAGGGAGCAGCTCCTGTAGACTTCGGGGGCAGTGAAGTGCCAGCTGGAGTCGGTGGGTGTAAAGGAGGGAGGAAGGTAGGATGAGCAGCGTATGCAGAGACTAGTGCCCCTCACATTAAGTCCGCACTGGAAACCAAGTTCAACGTTCTCCACAGACAGGCTTCTGCGCAAGTGGTCAAGTTTCTGTTCTGAGACCGGCTTCATTTCTGTCTCTCTCTTCTCTGATTCCAGCTCCTATTTCAGTGCTTGTGCATAATCAGAGTTTGATTATTTTAAAGCATTTTTTTTCACTCTAAATACGTAATCACTGTAGAAAATCTGAAGCAAATGAACCCCTTAGAAGGCGAAACACAGCCTTCAAACTCAGAGATACCCTAGGTGCTTGGCGTTGTCTTCCATTTCCTTCTGTGCCTGTGATCTGCTTTGATCAGTGTGACTATACCAAATCCATGATGGTACCACACCTCCTAAATGCCCAATTCCTGGGCGACATTGCAGCTTTCTCTGCTACCTTGGGGACATGCCCCACTCACTGTCAAAGCACCCTGGAGTCTCGTTACTCTCCCTTCCCTGGGACCCACCCTTGGGGGCTCCTGGCTGTGTACCACTCTGGGCCTCAGCCCCCAGGAACCTGCCTTACTCCCTTCGGCTCCTCAGCCTTCTCCTGCTGCTCCTCTGCAAGCCTCCCTCATCCTCCGTCACAGTCCAAGGCTCCCTCCTAGGCCTGCGCCCTGGCATTGCTGCCATCCCTTGGTGCCCTGCCTGCCCTCCAGCACTGAGCACGTCTGCTTTTCTCCTGGGCTTGCTGGCGTCCACCAGGAGTTGAGCTTCCTCTCTGTGTCACCCTTGCCTGACTTGGTGTCTGGGACAAACTCTGTGCTCCTCTGCCCTGCATCCTTCCCATGGCCCCGCTGTCCTGTGGCCTGCTGTCCCATGGCCTTTTCTCCTGCTCTCTGGCGGCATGGCCATCTGTGTCCCCTTAGACGCATCTATCCCTAACTTCGGGGCTCGACAGTCCTCTCTGCCCGGGAAACTCTTGTGGGCTTTCTGCGTGGCTCCCACCCGCTTTCAGGAGGTCCCTTGACTGCTCTACTCACTGTTCCCTACCTGCCCCCCGCAGCCAGCATGCTGTCTGTCCGTCATAAAATGTGTTCCTATTTATTTATGTGCCGGTTCATTATCTTCCTCTCACTGGGACAGGAGCCCTGACCTCGCACCCAGTACACAGTGAACACAGGGCGGGGCGGATGGGGTGGGGGGAAGTGGGAGTGCAGGCAGGCAAACCCTCCTTAAATGCAGCCCCAGCGCTCCAGCCTGCCTCAGCCTCCGGGCACGTCCGGGCTGCTGCAGCGCCAGCTAGCACACTTTCTCCCCATGCCTTCCACTCCCAGTTGGGTCACAGACTGCTACAACGTTCCCATCGCCCTCCTGCTCCAACAGTTCCTTCTCCTTCCCCGCAGTGAGACCTTGAGCACTCGGGCGTGGGACTCAGGCTTCAGCCATCATTTCCACGAGTTCCCTACCTTTGACAATTCATCAAACAGTGCTGGCTCTTTTTGTGTTTTAAATTTAATTGGTAATGAGTAAAATCAGGGTCTCCCTGACTAGTGCTCTAATTGCTAAGGGTGATAAAGGCAATCAGGTGGCACCTGAAGTAACACCTGAGCCATCAAGTAACATCTGAATTCCGTTGGTCAGGTCTTTATCATAGTTGTTATGAGAAAATAAACGAGACTAGTTTCCTGTTAGAAAGCACACATTGAGAAAATCACAAATGGCAAATTCAAGATTGACTCATTAGGGACAATAATTATTCTAAGAGTTTAGTTCAAATAATTGGCAATGACCGTCATTTAATATTATTTACAAATGTCATTTAATAGCACTTTTTATTTTTTGAGATGGAGTTTCGCTCTTGTTGCCCAGGCTGGAGTGCAATGGCATGATCTCGGCTCACGGCAATCTCCGCCTCCTGGGTTCAGGTGATTCTCTTGCCCCAGCCTCCCGAGTAGCTGTGATTACAGACATGCACTACCACACCTGTCTAATTTTGTATTTTTAGTAGAGACAGGGTTTCTCCATGTTGGTCAGGCTTGTCTTGAACTCCTGACCTCAGGTGATCCGCCTGCTTCAGCCTCCCAAAGTGCTGGGATTACAGGCATGAGCCACTGTGCCCTGCCAATAGCACATATTTTTAAAGGCAAAGCTTCCCATGGTACTGCTAAACCAAGAAAGGTAACTGGAAGAATTGGATAGCACATGTCTCATATACAAGGAGAACTGCATTTTCCTAAAGAGAACATCTCAAAGAGTGTTTTTGTCTCTTGATTCAAACTGAAAAGGCACATCTTTGATCTTTATCGTATGAGAGATTTTATAAGATAACAAGGATAAGATTTTGTGTCACAAATATGCATTTTTACTTGGGTTTCATATTTGGGAATAAAAATATCTCCTTATATTTGGGCAAATGTAACAAATATCTCTTTCTGAAATAATGAATTTAGAAATCTCAAATTTCTATGGTTTGAATTAAGATAATTAAAAGTCTACAGAATTGACAGGGTATGGTGGCTCACACTTGTAATCCCAGCACCTTGGGAGGCTGAGGCAGGCGGATCACCTCAGGTCAGGAATTCAAGATCAGCCTGGCCAAGATGGATAAACCCCATTTCTACTAAAAAATACAAAACTTAGCTGCGTATGGTGGCACACGCCTGTAATCCCAGCTACTCAGGAGGCTGACGCAGAATTACTTGAACCTGGGAGGCGGAGGTTGCAGTGAGTTGAGATTGCCGCACTGCACTCAAGCCTGGGTGACAGAGTAAGTCTCTGTTCCCCGCCCCCCCCCCCAAAAAAAAGAAAGTCTACAGAATTGTCCAGCTTGTTCAGGATCCCCAGATAAAGATGAGTTCCCCTGGACAGAGATTAGGTTAGGACACTGGAAGGCTATGTGCCGACTGGAGGGACCAGTTGGGTGGAGGACGGGGCTGAGCAAGGCTGGTCCCAGGACCAGCCTCAGTGGCAATTTCCACCACAGGGCTGCTGCCTTTTTGCAAAGCCTCCAGGATGCGAATCAACTGATAACACACTCAGAGAAGAGCAATTTGATCTCCATCTCTGCTTCCTGCTCAAAATCCCCCAAGAAGGGCGGGAAGAGGAGGATGTTGACCCAAACTCTCAGCTTCTATAATCAGTTTTTGTTTTCTGCTTTGTCATTTGGTAGGAATTTCATCCTGTGGATGATATTATTTATTAAGGAGTTGGTAATAATGACATACCATTTAAAAAATATAGTGGGTCATTCCTCTGCTAAAAATCTTGGAATAACTCTGCATTGCACCCAGAGGAAAGCCAATGGAGTCCTTAAGATCATCCTCAAGGCTATACATGATTAGGTTCTATTACCTCTTTGATCTCTTCTTTTTTTAAAAAAAGATTTAATTAATTTTTTCCAACTTTTATTTTTGGTTCCGAGGGTACATGTGCAGGTTTGTTACATGGGCAAATTACATGTCACAGGGTTCGGTGTACAGATTATTTTGTCACCCAGGTATAAGCATACTACTACCTGAGAGGTAGTATTTTGATTCTCATCTTCCTCCCACCCTCCACCCTCAGGTAGGCCCCAGTGTCTATTCCTTTCTTTGTGTCTATGTGTACTCAATGTTTAGCTCCCACTTATAAGTGAGAACAGTAGTATTGGGTTTTCTGTTCCTGTGTTAATTTGCTTAGGGTAATGACCTCCAACACCATCTATGTTGCTGCAAAGGACGTGATCTTGTTCTTTTTTATGGCTGAATAGTATTCCATGTCCATCTCTTCTTTTACTACGTTTCTACTTGTTTACTCTGTTCTAGGCATGCTGGCCTTGCTATTCTTTGAATGCCAAATGCTTTCATTGCTGTAAGTTTACATGGATTTTTAAATTTTCTTTTTAAATTGTAAGTTGTATCTTTCCAGGAATTTGTTCATTCTGTCTAATTTGTTAAACTTGTTGACATAAACTCTTCATAATATTCTATTATGCTTTTAAGTTGTTCGTTAGCAGTACTCTGATTATCCTTTTAGTGTCTATGGGATCTGTAGAAATGCCCCTTCTCTTTTCCGGCTGATATTGTATCTTCTTTTTTCTTGATCAGTCTAGCTAAATAATTTTCAATTTTATTTTTCTCCCCAAAGAACTTTTGGTTTCATTGATTGTTATCCTGTCTTCTATTGTTGTTATATTTTCATTTTTGTTAATTTCTGCTTTGATCTTTATTACTTCCTTTTCTTTGAGTTTAATTTGCTCCTGTTTTTCTAGTTTCATAGGGAGGACCCTAGATAGCTGATCTTAGACCTTTCTTTTTTATTACAAGTGTTCAAAGCTATAAATGTTCCTATAAATTTTATGTAGACACATTTTAATAAGTTGTGTTTTCATTTTCATTCAGTTCAAAATGTTTTGTAAATTCTCTTGTAATTTATTATTTGATTCATGGATTATTTAAAACTGTTATTTCGGCCCGGCATGGTGTCTCATGCCTGTAATCTCAGCACTTTGGGAGGCTGAGGCAGGTGAATCACCTGAGGTCAAGCCTGATAAACATGGAGAAACCCTGTCTCTACTAAAAATACAAAAAAAAATTAGTCAAGCATGGTGGTGCATGCCTGTAATCTCAGCTACTCGGGAGGCTGAGGCAGAAGAACTGCTTGAACCCGGGAGACAGAGATTGCACACCATTGCACTCCAACCTGGGCAACAAGAGCAAAACTCCATCTCAAAACAAACAACACTAAACAACAACAACAACAACAAAACGCCACCGAACTGTTATTTCATTTGCACTGAGTTAGCTTATATACTTTCAAACTTTTATGTTGAAAAATTTGAAGTTTACAGGAAAGTTGCAAGAATAACACAGGGAATACACATAAATCCTTCACCTGATTTTGCTATTAAGATTTTACCAGTTCTCTTTTCCCCCCTTTGCATATTCTTGCTCGTATTGCTTTTGCTTCTTCCACATTATTAGTAGATTTGAGAATATGTTACTGACATCATGATTTTTTTACCTTCAAGTACTTCAGTGTATGTGTCTTAAGAACAAAGATATTAGCTTACACAAATATAGCAGAATTATCAAACTCAGAAATATAACACTCATAATGATACTCATATCTAAAATACAGTCTATATTCAAATTTCCCATTAATGTCCTTTGTTGTTGCTTTCTCCTCCTTCCCTCCCTCTCTCCTTCCCTTCCTTCCTCCCTTCTTTTGTTTCCCTATTCCTTCCCTCCTTCTCTTCCCCTTCCCCTTCCCCTTCTCTTCCCTTTCCTTCCTTCCTTCTCTTTCTTTGAAGTAGAGACAGGGTCTCTCTGTGTTGCTCAGGTTGGTCTTGAACCCCTGACCTCAAGTGATCCTCCTAACTTGGCCTCCCAAAGAGCTGGGATTACAGGCATGAGCTACTGTGCCTGGCCAGAACTCAAACTTATGTATAGTGTAAAAATTACAATATCCGTATTACATGTATATTTGTACATGTATGTAATAGGAATATTGTAATTTTTTAATGGTACATTTACAAAATCATTATAAAATGAAGTTGAAGATTAGACTCTCTTGTTGGTCAATCAGTAAAATGAATTCTTTTGTTTATTTATTTGTTTGAGACAGAGTCTTGCTCTGTCGCCCAGGCTGGAGTGCAGTGGTACAATCTTGGCTCACTGCAACCTCTGCCTCCCGGGTTCAAGTGATTCTCCTGCCTCAGCCTCCTGAGTAGCTGGGATTACAGGCACCCACCACCACACCTGGCTAATTTTGTATTTTTAGTAGAGACGGGGTTTAACCATGTTGGCCAGGCTGGTTTCAAACTCCTTACCTCAGGTCATCTGCCCACCTCGGCCTCCCAAAGTGCTAGGATTACAGGTGTGAGCTACCACGCATGGCCTCTTTTGTTTTTAAATCTGCAGAAACTCAAGTATTTATCAAAGGATTGTTGTGTAATTTCAAAATTTTTGGTCCTGAAGATTTAAATTGTAGCAGCATTAAAATGCTCTGTTATCGGTACTCCCTCTATTTCAGTGTATTGGGGCCCTTTGGCTGAAATCCTAAGTCCTATGTCTGTGTTCTCTGTGACGAAGCAGGTAATGTATACTTGTTCTTTTGTTAGCCTCGGTCTGCAGATGAAATTGAATTCAATGGACTGAGCTGTCTGCGGCCTCTTTCCCAGAATCTCAGAGGCTCTGGCAGGGGTTCAGGGTTGAGTTGCTTCCAGGGTCAGCCTAACTGCTCTGCTTCCAGACGCTGCTGCATTGACCTGATTGGTGCCTCCTCGGTCTGAAACAGTTAATGTGTTGACTTAGGTCGCCTATTCAGAGGGAGTGTTTGGTGTACTTTTAAGTGAGTATCAGAATATTTTAGCAGGTGGTTTATGCTGTCTCTTAACATTGATTCTTCAATCAGTAAAATCACTGAGGCTCACAAGAGAACACCAGTGAAATACAATGCCTCCTCATGCTATGCTCTGGGGAGAATCAGGTTTGTGGGTACTGCTTTCAACAGCCACAATATTCTAACATCTTAAAGAACATGCTCAGAGACGGCATACATACTAAACAGTACTGTGCCTCGAAGAACTAACCATCCTTCCTACTTGCAGTTATTTGTAGATGCTAGTTTTAGATATTTAAATAAGGTGATTGGATTTTATAGAAACACTTTCCTTTTTTTTTTTTTTTTGCCTCCAGATGGGCATACTTTAAGATGCTACCAAATAAATACTCTATAATTGTTAGTTTGGTTTTCAGTGCTGGACATTGGCTAAATCCCCATCAGTGCTTCTGATGATGGTGTTTGCGCATACCCTAGGCGTATTTTGTTCTGCAGGAAAATAAACTGAAGTTAAGTTCCAGAAGTCTAAGCTCTGGAAAGACAAGGCTTGTTCATCCTTGTCATGTTCATCCCTGTGTCTAAAGCTCAGAAGCTCAATAACTATTTAATGAAGGAATAAAGAGTAAAGGAATTTCTTAGTATCTCTGACAAATTCCAAGCAGATTATAGAGGCACAAATAATTTTTATTAAAACTTATATTCTCCCCTTTCCTCTCCCAGGCTGTAATTTTTAAAAAGTACTCATTTTTGCTTAATTTGGAAACAGTTGGAGGATCGAAATTCTGTCTTTAAAAGTGCTATAGGCTGGGTGTGGTGGCTCAAGCCTGTAATCCCAGCATTTTGGGAGGCTGAGGTGGGCGGATCATGAGGTCAGGAGTTCAAGAGCAGCCTGACTGACATGGAGAAACCCTGTCTCTACTAAAAATACAAAAAATTAGCCATGCATGGTGGCACATGCCTGTAATCCCAGTTACTCGGGAGGCTGAGGCAGGAGAATCGATCGAACCTGGGAAGCAGAGGTTGTGGTGAGCCAAGACTGTGCCATTGCACTCCAGCCTGGACAACAAGAGTGAAACTCCATCTCAAAAAAAAAAAAAAAAAAAAAAAAAGGTGCTATATACTGTATTGAGTATTACTTGGCACTTACAAAATAATTTTTTTTTTTGAGACAAGGTCTTGTTCTGTCACTCAGGCTGGAGTGCAGTGATGCGATCATAGCTCACTACAGTCTCAAGCTCCTGGGCTTGAGAGAACCTCCTGCCTTATCCTCCTAAGTAACTGAAATTTTTTTTTTTTTTTTAAGCCAGGGTCTCACCATCTTGCCCAGGCTGGTCTTGAACTCCTGGGCTCAAGTGATTCTCCTTCCTTGGCCTCCCAAAGTGCTGGGATTAAAGGTGTGAGCCACTGTGCCTGGCCTCTTCAGTGATTTTTAAAAAAGTAAATCCTCCCTTTTATTCTACCATCTGTTTCTTCAGTTTTCCTCCAATTTTGCTGGTCATGCCATCTGTTTCCTCCAGTGTCTCCTCTTCCTTCCTCCTCCTTCAACCGCATTCTCATTGACCTGTGAATTTCTCTACTCTTTCAATTTCTGAGGTCTCATTCATTTTTTAGTGTTAAGTTCTCAGATGTTGTCCCCAAACCGATCCAGTTTCTTAGGCCCTGACTCTTCTTTGTCACCCTGACAACTTATATCTACGTCTCTAGAAACTGATTCCCCACACTGGAGCTAACTAGATTCCGGATCACAGCCGCCATACTCCCACCTTGCAAAATGGCCACTCCTCTCTCATCCCTGTTCCCATCACAAGCACTGATATTCTTCAGTCTCCTATGGGCTCTACACCTAAGCAGGGAGGCCCTCAAGGGCTGTTCCTGATTGTTCTGTACTAGAGTGTGAGCTTCATGAAGGCAGGGCTAAGGTCTGTTGGGATCAATGCTGTCAGCCCAGGGTCTAGAGCAGTACTGCCCAGCACAGAACAAACATGCAGCATATATTTTTGTATAAATGACATGAATAGCTCCATCTATTCATGACATATCATATACCTTTGCTTTGCCACATGGATTTAAAAAATTGATTAAAGTAGAAAATTATCTCGATAGATGCAGAAAAGGCCTTTGATAAAATTCAACACTCCTTCATGCTAAGAACACTCAATAAACTAGGTATTGATGGAACATATCTCAAAATAATAAGAGCTATTTATGACAAACCCACAGCCGATATCATACTGAATGGGCAAAAACTGGAATCATTCCCTTTGAAAACCGGCACAAGACAAGGATGCCATCTCTCACCACTCCCACTCAACATAGTATTGGAAGTTCTGGCCAGGGCAATCAGGCAAGAGGAAGAAATAAAGGGTATTCAAATAGGAAGAGAGGAAGTTAAATTATCTCTATTTGCAGATGACATGATTGTATATTTAGAAAACCCTATCGTCTCAGCCCCAAAACTCCTTAAGCTGATAAACAACTTCAGCAAAGTGTCAGCATACAAAATCAATATGCAAAAATCACAAGCCTTCCTATACACCAATAATAGACAGAGAGCCAAATCATGAGTAAATTCCCATCCACAACTGCTACAAACAGAATAAAATACCTAGGAATGCAACTTACAGGAGATGTGAAGGACCTCTTCAAGGAGAACTACAAACCACTGCTCAAGGAAATAAGAGAGGACACAAACAGATGGAGAAATATTCCATGCTCATGGATAGGAAGAAACAATATTGTGAAAATGGCCATATGGCCCATAGTAATTTATAGATTCAATGCTATTCCCATCAAGCTACCATTAACTTTCATCACAAAATTAGAAAAAAACTATGTTAAATTTCATATGGAATCAAAAAGAGCCTGTATACCCAATACAATTCTCAGCAAAAGAAACAAAACTGGAGGCATCATGTTACCAGACTTCAAACTATACTATGAGGCTACAGTAACCAAAACAGCTTGGTACCGGTACCAAAACAGATATATAGACCAATGGAACAGAACAGAGGCCTCAGAAATAACACCACACATCTACAACCATCTGATCTTTGACAAACCTGACAAAAGCAAACTATGGGGAAAGGATTCCCTATTTAATAAATAGCGTTGGGAAAACTGGCTAACCATATGCAGAAAGCTGAAACTGGATCCCTTCCTTACACCTTATACAAAAATTAACTCAAGATTGATTAAAAATTTAAATGTAAGACCCAAAACCATAAAAACCTTAGAAGAAAACCTAGGCAATTCCATTCAGGACATAGACATGGGCAAAGACTTCATGACCAAAACACCAAAAGCAATTGCAACAAAAGCCAAAATTGACAAATGGGATCTCATTAAACTAAAGAGCTTCTGCGCAGCAAAAGAAACTATCATCAGAGTGAACAGGCAACCTACAGAATGGGAGAATATTTTTGCAATCTATCCATCTGACAAAGGGCTAATATCCAGAATCTACAAAGAACTTAAACAAATTTACAAGAAAAGAAACAACCTCATCAAAACATGGGTGAAAAACACGAACAGACACTTCTCAAAAGAAGACATTTATGTGGCTAACAAATATAGGAAAAAAGCTCATCATCACTGGTCATTAGAGAAATGCAAATCAAAACCACAATGAGATTCCACCTCATGCCGGTTAGAATGGCAATTATTAAAAAGTCAGGAAACAGCAGATGCTGAAGAGGATGTGGAGAAATAGGAACGCTTTTACACTGTTAGTGGGAGTGTAAATTAGTTCAACCATTGTGGAAGACAGTGTGGCTATTCCTCAAGGATTTAGAACTAAAAATACCATTTGACCCAGCAATCTCATTACTGGGTATATACCCAAAGGATTATATAAAGATGCATGCACACGTATGTTTATTGCAGCACTAGTCACAATAGCAAAGACTTGTAACCAACCCAAATACCCATCAATGACAGACTGGATAAAGAAAATGTGACACATATACACCATGGAATGGTATACAGCCATAAAAAAGAATGAGTTCATGTCCATTGCAGGGACATGGATGAAGCTGGAAACCATCTTTCTCAGCAAACTAACACAGGAATAGAAAAACAAACACCGCATGTTCTCATTCAAAAGTGGGAGTTGAACAATGAGAACGCGTGGACACAGGGAGGGGAATATCACACACTGGGGCTTGTCAGGGGATAGGGGACTAGGTGAGGGATAGCATTAGGAGAAATACCTAATGTAGATGATGGCTTGATGGGTGCAACAAACCACCATGGCACATATATACCTATGTGATAAACCTGCATGTTCGGCTAATGTAGATGATGGCTTGATGGGTGCAACAAACCACCATGGCACATATATACCTATGTGATAAACCTGCATGTTCGGCACATGTACCCCAGAACGTAAGTATTATTTAAAAAAGAAAATAATAACCAATATTTGTGGATCATGGTTTCTGTATTTAATATTTATCTGCTTTATTTCTCACAAAAACCTTGTGATGAGGCAGAGGGAACATATTGTTAAAATTCCACTTTAGAAATGTTAAACTGAGACTCAGTGGGCAATGAATTAGTCTAATTTCTTCACCAGAATTTAGTTTCATCTTCTCTGAACTTCGTACAGACTTTGCTTCATCTAGACTCTCCTAGTGACTTTGTCTCAGGTGATCATCCCCTGCTTTCAACTCCCGCTCGCTCAATGGCTTACTCTTTCTTGTCTAACAATTGGAATATTGTACTAATTAACCTCCTATTTCTTTTTTTGTTTTTTTTGATACAGGGTCTCACTCTGCCACCCAGATTGGAGTACAGTGGCAAGGTCTCAGCACATTGCAACCTCTGCCTCCCAGGCTTCAGTGATCCTCCTGTCTCAGCCTCCTGAATAGCTGGGACCACAGGCTCATGCCACCATGAGCCTGATTTTTGTATTTTTTTGCAGAGATGGGGGGGGCCCACTATGTTGCCCAGGCTAGTCTCAAATTCCTGGGCTCAAATAGTCCACCCGTCTTGGGATTACAAGCATGAGCTACCATGCCTGCCCCTACTTCCATTCTTAACAAAATTCTATTTTATACTTCTACCAGACTTACCTTCAAAAAATACAAAGTTGATGTCATTCTTCTTAAAAACTACAATGGTTACCCTGACTTCCCAGAAGATTTCATCTTTTCCCAGACATGATAATACAGAAGCTAGAATAAAACAATTTCTATAATCCAGATTGAATTGAAGAGTAAAGAAAAAATAATTTGGTACAAGCAATTTTCAATTAGCCTTCACATGTGTGGAGTATGGTTTCAGTATCTTTTGAAAGTAACATGTATTGGATGGGCGCAGTGTTTCACGCCTGTAATCCCAGCACTTTGAGAAGTTGAGGTGGGTGGATCACCTGAGGTCAGGAGTTCGAGACCAGCCTGACCAACACAGAGAAACCCTGTCTCTACCAAAAATACAAAATTAGCAGTGCATGGTGGTGCATGCCTGTAATCCCAGCTACTTGGGAGGCTAAGGCAGGAGAATCACTTGAAGCTGGGAGGTGGAGGTTGTGGTGAGCCCAGATTGTGCCATTACACTCTAGACTGGGCAACAAGAACAAAACTCCATCTCAAAAAAGAGGCTGCACAGGGCCGGGCGCAGTGGCTCACGCCTGTAATCCCAGCACTATGGGAGGCCGAGGCGGGTGGATCACGAGGTCAAGAGATCGAGACTAGCCTGGCCAACATGGTGAAACCCCATCTTTACTAAAAATACAAAAATTAGCTGGGAGTGGTGGCACGTGCCTATAGTCCCAGCTACTCAGGAGGTTGAGGCAGGAGAATTGCTTGAACGCAGGAGGCGGAGGTTGCAGTGAGCTGAGATTGCGCCAAGGCACTCCAGCCTGGCGCCTGGCGACGAAGCAAGATGCTATCTAAATTAAAAAAAAAAAGAAAAGAAAAGAAAGTAAGGTGTTTTTCTGTATAATAATCTGAAAGAAATAACCTTCAAATGGCATTCATTTTATGTGTGTAGAGGTATTACAATAACAGTGAATACATCTATCCATAATATATACTTAGGGCTGATGTGTCTCACTAAAGGCAATACTGCTTATTAAATGTATTGCTCTCATATTAAAAATTAACATTTGCTAAACACATACAATGCGCTAGAATGGCCTTGGTTAAACCATCAGGCGGAACCAGTCTACAGATAATGCTGCCTCAATTCCTAGACGTTGTGGAAATAAAACTCTTAATGTTTTATTCTTTCACGGTCTGAAGTTAAACAAGTCCTACAGGAGCATAACAGTAGGCCAGTGTCCTAACACTGCTTGATGTAATGTCAGCACAATGGGATGTTACATTTTTTGTTTTCTTTGAGACAAGGTCTTGCTCCATCATCCACGCTGGAGTGCAGTGGCATGCTCACAGCTCACTGCAGCTTGGACCTCCCAGGCTCAAGCAATCCTCCCTCCTCAGCCTTCCCAGTAGCTGGGACCACAGGTGTGTGCCACCACACCTGGCTACTTTTTTGTAGAGACGAGGCTTCGCCATGTTGCTCAGCCTTGATGCTAAATGATGCTACTGCCAAACCTAGCATGGGGATGGTTGTCCTGTATCTCATTTGAACTCATGAAAGTATTTAATGTAATTCTCTATGTTCAGCTGTCAAGGAACTTACATTTTACAGTATCATTTTTTGTTCTGGGAGAATCTTTTAGTTATCACCATTTTATATTTATAAAACCCCATTCTCGTTTTCTGTGAGATTTTTAAAAATAAGATAACCAGATATAACTCTATGAAGATAAATTATGGGTGAAAATTCTTTGAACTAATTAAATATAGTGCTGTGCAAAATGTTATGCATTCCTGTCATTTGGGGGAAGTGTTTAAACTTCTAAAGGGCTTCCTAAATGAAATCAGTATAAAAGATGTGAAATCACTACTTTATATTTTCTGCCAATTACAGTAGCTTCAATTATTGAGGGACCCACTGAGATGCTGCTGACTGCCAAGTTTACTACAGGAAGGTGGCAACCCGGTCATATAATGTATTTAGAAACTCAATGCTCTATAAACATTGGTGGTACTCCTTTCCTGCTATGTTTGGAGAAAGAGAAATAATTGTGAAACAAAGAACAAAATAAATTAAAAAGGGTAGCAATGTATGAGAAGATAAACGATTGTGAAACCAAGAATGTAAATGGAGTAGCAATGTATGAAAATTTCACCTTTATACGTTTACTCCTACGTAACCAGACTATCGAGAGGACTTGAGAGGAGGCAGGCAGGACACTCCCTTATTTTTCCTTTCATTGACTAAGCCCAATTCGTGGGCTTGTTTCTCCTTCCATTGACTAAGCCCAATCCGTGGGCTTGTTTCTCCTTCCATTGACTAAGCCCAATCCGTGGGCTTGCTTCTCCTTCCATTGACTAAGCCCAATCCGTGGGCTTGTTTCTTTGTCTCTTGGGTGAAACCTTGGGCAGATTCCACAGCTTTTCTGGTTACTTTTTAAAAACATTGTGAAATGCATAACATAAATGGCTAAGAGGGTTAAATTTTATGTTATGCATTTCACAATGTTTTTGTGACACTGTGTGGTACACCAGTAGCTCCAGAACAAGTGCCACCCCTGGTGTCCCTCACTCCTCATCTACAGCGTCAGGCTGGGTGAGGCCTACTGCGTGCAGCTTGCGGTCTCTCTGCAGGGCCTGCAGTTGGTGTCTTTCTCAGGATGTAGCAGAACCAGGTACTATTGCGTGGTTCTCAGTCTCTAGGGCCTTGGCTTCCCCTGAGAAGGGAGTCTCATTTAACCATCCTGCTGGGCATGGGGGCTCATGCCTGTAATCCCAGCACTTTGGGAGGCTGACGTGGGTGGATCACTTGAGGTCAGGAATTTGAGACCAGCCTCGCCAACATGGTGGAACCCTGTCTCTACTAAAAATACAAAAATTAGCTGGGTGTGGTGGCGCATGCACTTGTAATCCCAGCTACTTGGGAGGCTGAGGCAGGAAAATCGCGTGAACTCAGGGGGTGGAGGTTGCAGTGAGCTGAGATTGCACTACTGCACTCCAGATCAGTAGAGACGGGGTTTCACCATATTGGCCAGGTTGGTCTCAAACTCCCCATCTCAGGTCATCCACCCACTTCTGCCTTCCAAGTGCTAGAATTACAGGCGTGAGCCACTGCATCCGGCCATAATTTTAATAATAGTATCTGAAATAATGTATCTTATTAACCCATCTTATAACAACCAGTGACTGAATACTGAAATTCAAGCAAAACCAACGTCATGATGTCTTAGTCTATTTTCTGTTACTTGTAACAGATGACCTGAAATTGGAAGATTAATTAAAAGGAATTTATTTCTCACAGCTGTAGAGGCTGAGATCTCAAGGTTGAGGGACTGCATCTGCTGAGGGCCTTCTTCCTGGTGGGAACAGTGCACAGTCCCAAGGTGGCACAGGGCATCACATGATGTGCCCTCTGGGTGTGCTGGCTCAGGTCTCTTTCCCCTGCTTAGAGAGCCACCAGTCCCACTCTTGTGACATCCCATTAATCAATCAACCCGTGAATCCATGAGTGGTTTAATTTCTTCCCTCATGACCCAATCACCCCTTAGAGCCCCCCTACCTTTTAATACTGCCACATTGGGGATTGAGTTTTAGAGGGACAAACGGTAGCATTCTACCCACATTTCCCCCAAACTCATGTCCTTCTCACATTCATTGCACTCCTATAGTCCCAACGTCTGAACTAATTCCAGCACAAAATTCCTGTTCAAAGTCCAGAGCCTCACCTCACCTATGAGCCTGTGAAGCCCAAACAAGCTATCTTCTTCCAAGATACAGCGGTCGTACAGGCATAAGACAGACATTCCTATTCCAAAAGGGAGAAATAGGCAAAAAGAGAGGAGTGAAAAAAGGCATCAAATCTTAAAGCTGGAGAATAGTCTCTTTCGACTCCATGTGCCACCTGCTGGGCACCCCGGGGCAGGGGTTGGGGCTTTGCTGGGTGCAGTCCACGTGGCTGCTTGCAGTCGGAGTCCGATGCCTGAAGCTTTGCCATGCAGGACTGCATGCTGCTAGGGGTCTAGGTGGTGGTCCCACTCCCCTGGCTCCACTAGCAGCCCTGGTGGGTGCTCCCTGCAGTAGCTCCCACCCCACATTTCCACTAAGCATTACCCTAGGGAGGGCTCTCTGCAGTGACTCCATCCCTGAAGATGCCTCTGCCTGGCTCCTAGGCTTCAGTGACAGCCTCTCAAATCTAGGTAGAGGCTGCCAACCCTCCACAGCCATTACTTTCTGCAAGCCTGCAAAATTAGTATCATGAGACACTATCAAGGCTAACAGCTTGTATCTTCTTGAGCAGGGGGTTGATCCACACCTGGGACTACTTGAGCCACACCTGGGGCAGCTGAGAAGCACCTCACCAGATTTGGTAAGCAGGGTCCTGAGGTGGCCCAGGGAAGGAGTCTGTGGAAGGTGCCTTGGGCTCATCCCTGCCCTCATAGGCCTCTGGGCCTGTAACAGAGGGGAAGCCTCAAAGGTCTTTGAAATGGCTTCGTGGTCTTTCATTGTTTTGAGAAGTACCTTGCTTCCTTCTATTTGTGCACATCTCTTTGGCAAGAGGTCACTGTGCTACAACCTTGATTTCCTCTTCTAAACATGCTTTTTCACTTTTTTTTTTTTTTTTTTTTTGAGGCAGGGTCTCACTCTGTTGCCCAGGTGTGCAGTGGTGTGATCATGGCTCACGGCAGTGGCTCTGGTGATCCTACCACCTCAGCCTCCTGAGTAGTTGGAACTACCAGTAGCTGTGCACCACCACACCCAGCTAATTTCCGTATTCTTTGTAGAGGTGGGGTTCTGCCATGTTGCGTGGTCTGGTCTCAAACTCCTGGGCTCAAGTGATCTGCTTGCCTCAGCCTGCCAAAGTGCAGGGATTACACACGTGAACCATGGTGCCCAGCCTTTTTTCACTCTTTACATGGCCAGGCTGAGAATTTTCCAAATCTTTCTGTTTTGCTTCTCTTTTGGTTATAAATTCTGTCTCCAAGTCATTTTCCCCTCTCAGAGCTTAATGTTAGCAATTAGAGGTTGCCATGCAGCAGCCTGAATGGTTTTCCGCTTGGATATTTCTTCCACCAGATACCCCAGTTCATCTCTCTCAGGTTTGGTCTTCCACAAAGCCCAAGACATGGACATGGTTCAACCAAGTTTGCTTTTTTTTTTTTTTTGCTAATTTATAAAAAAGGGATAGCCTTTACTTTAGGTTCCAACAGAGTTCCATTTGAGACCTTGTCAGAATGGCCTTCATTGTCCAAATTTCTATCAGTATTCTGGTCATGATCACTTAAACAATCTTTAATGAGTTCCAAACTTTCCCTAGTCTTCTTGTCTTCCAAGCCTTTATGAGAATGAATTGCAGGCTTTTTCTAGCCTGCTCCTCCAAATGCTTCCGGCTTCTGCCCTTAGTTTCATGTTCTCCAGTATTCGTTATTAGCAACAGCCCCACTTCTGACACCAATTTTCCATTAGTCCATTTTCTGTTGCTTATAACAGAATACTTGAAACTGGATAATTTATAAAGAAAAGAAATGTATTTCTCACAGTTATGGCGGATGAGAAATCCCAGGTTGTGGGGCTGCATCTGGTGAGGGCCTTCTTGCTGGTGGGGACTCTCTGCAGGGTCCCAAGGTGGTGCAGGGCATCACATGGCAAGCAGCCTGAGTGTGCTCGTTCAGGCCTCTCTTGCTCTTCTTATAAAGCCACCAGTTCCACTCCTGTGATAACCCATTAATCACTTAACTCATCATTCCATGTGTGGATGAAGCCGTACATGAGGGCAGAGCTCTCATGACCCACCTCTTAAAGGTCCTGCCTCTCAAAACTGCCACATTGGGGATTAAGTTTCAACATGAGTTGGAGGGAACAAACATTCAAACCATAGCACATGGGAAAGGCATGAATGCCAGGTTAACACAAAAATATTATTAACTGTCTGAAAAAAGGAAACTAAATGTTGGTCATTTGGGCAACCATCATTTGTGAACAAAAATGCAACTTATGAAATGAGATGAATGATAAACCTGGGTGTCTGCAAATCAAGGAGTTAGAAAAATTTGGAAAACTACTAAATGAATTGAGCTTGATATAAGAGTTCCTATGACCCCTGGTCTGTTCAGCAATGCCTTTTTAGACCTATGTGTTACTGGCCTCTTAGTACTCATGGATAAAACAGAATCAGACACTGATGGAACAGAAAATGAGGCACCTTTTGAATTTAGGGGGTAAACTGAGAAGCAAGGGTCAACTTGTCTAGGACTCTTTCTCTGCAGATTGGTCTTCCAGGGACGGAGCTGGCCTCCATGGAACAGGACCACTGGGTTCTGAAATATGCTTCACGATTCCTAGCTAGAATTGAATATGTAAAGCAGTGAAGTTAATCGTGGTAGAATGCTGAGTGGCAGATCAGAGTTGGAAACTATTGATCCACCACGTTACACAGCTAAAACTGTAAGACTTGGATCTCAGACTCTGACCATGCCTGGGGAAGGCCTGGAACTTCTTTGTCATGTAACTGATCACGTTCACGTTAAGAATACAGGGCTGAAGTTCCTTTCCTGGACTCTAATATCCAGCTCTTCTTCGGACAATGTCAGCCACCCAACTGTGGAGGGGGGGGTGTTGCGGGGGGAGGAGGACGGGCAATGGGAAACTCTGCATTTGCAACTGTTCTTGTCTTGGTAAGTTTAGGCTTGGTGTGTGCTGCAAGGAGACTGGAGCCCTGAGAAAAGCTTAAAGTGGGGACTCTTGAGCTGAGTACTTAAGGATGAGAAGTTTGCTAAGTAGGCAAATCGTTTGTGTGTACTGTGGAGGGGAAGGGATGGGAATAGCAGGTTAGGTGTATCAGATATCACTTGGTTCCTTCTTTAATCATTTCTATTTCTCACTTGAGATTTCTTATTCCTCAACTCATTGAAAGCATATTTTGTTTTACTTCACTGAGGAGAGTTCTAGCAGATGTTTAAAAATCATTGGCTGCTAATTCCAGCATCTGGCACATCTTGGCATTGGACTCAGTTGATTTTCTTTGAGAATATGTTCCATTTTCTTGGTTCTTTATATGATAGGTAGTTTTTCTTATTGTATCCTGGACTTTATCAACATTAAGTTGTAGAAATTCTGGATTCAGACAATTTTCTCTCATGATTATGATTTCCTTTGTTTAAGCAGGCAATCTTCTGGGTTTGAATTGCAATCTCTATTTTTTGTGGTGGCAGCTTCAGTCTCAGTTCAGATATTTTTTTCCTAGATGACCTACTTTGAATTTGGTCCATACATACATGGTTCAAGGGTCACTCAGAAATATGGACAGACATGTTTCCTGAAACCTTCTCTTGCTCTTTTGCTTCCAAGATTCCTCCACTTTTTCAGTGTCCATGATTCCCTAGCTCATTTTTTTTTTTTTTTTTAATTTCCCTGGTCAAATAGACTGCTGTTTTGAATCAGTGTCCCCTCCAAGACCATACACTCCAAGTAGACTACAATTAGCCCAGAAAAGAAGCCATAAAAACAGCGAACTTAATTTGTACAGCTCCCATCCTCTTTTACTCTGAGCATGTCTCCTCCACCCAACTTTGTCTGCTCCGTCCACTCTGCAATTCACTGCTGTAGTTGCTTTTGGTATTATGTCCAGTGTTTTATAGTGATTTTCCATCAGGACTCCTCCAGTTGGGTCTTGTTCTGCTATTACCGGAGGTGAGGTGAAAATTCTATTTATCTTTAGATGTGTTACTAAAGAAAGCAAAGTCTAACTTAGCCAGATTCCACTGACACTGATGGGAGTATAAAAAGGTGTCACAGTCTTTCTGGAAAGCAATTATCATCAATATATGTTAAGAGCCTAAAAATGTTCATTATTTGACCTAGTAATCTCACTTGTAGAAATTATGCCAACGAAAGATTTAAAAACACATTTATGATTGAAAATGTTATTTATAATTTTAGAAGAGTAAAAAATTAGGAAAGCTTCAATGACCAGCAGTAGGACATCATTAAACCAGTAATTGTACTTTAGATACTATTTGTTAGGAATACTGAATAATATGGGAAAATGTAAAATAGATTTAATGATAAAAACAGAAAATAAAACTATGCATCATTCCAATTTTATGGAATTATAAACATATACATAAAAAGACTGAAATATAAGTGATATTTTTTACTAAATTTTGGTGGCAAAATTAGGAGTGTTTTTTTTTTGAGAGTTTCACTCTTGTTACCCAGGCTGGAGTGCAATGGTGTGATCTCGGCTCACCGCAACCTCCGCCTCCTGGGTTCAGGCAATTCTCCTGCCTCAGCCTCCTGAGCAGCTGGGATTACAGGCACACACCACTATGCCCAGCTAATGTTTTGTATTTTTAGTAGAGATGGGGTTTCACCATGTTGACCAGGATGGTCTCCATCTCTTGACCTCATGATCCATCCGCCTCGGCCTCCCAAAGTGCTGGGATTACAGGCGTGGGCCACTGCGCCCAGCCAGGAGTGTTTTTTTTCTTTTTCATAATTTCTCCCTTCCTTCCCTCCCTCCTTCCCTCTTCTCTCTTTCCTTTCCTTCCTTCCTTCCTTCCTTCCTTCCTTCCTTCCTTCCTTCCTTCCTTTCTTCTTTCTTTCTGAGAGGGTTTCACTGTGTCGCCTATGCTGGAGGGCAGTGGTGCAATCACGGCTCACTATAGCCTTGACTTCCTGGGCTCAAGCAATCCTCCCACCTCAGCCTCCCAAGCAGGTAGGACTACAGCCATGTGCCACCAAGCCAGGCTAATTTAAAAAATAATTTTGTAGAGTCAGGGTCTTGCTCTGTTGTTCAGGCTGGTCTCAAACTCCTGGCCTCAAGCAATCCTCTTGCCTTGGCCTCCCAAAGTGCTGGAATTATACCATAATTTCTAGTAACTTCCAAATAGTCTCAATGAAATAAAATAATGGCATAAATAACAAAAAAAACTATTTTAACAGCCCACAGATCCTAAAAGTGATATACTAGAGAGCAAATTTTCCACCCCTCCTCCCACTCCCAATAAAAATAACTTTTGCTAGTTATCAGGAGTTATTAATATACGTACCCAGCTCCAACTTTGTATGGACAAATGTTCCAAGACTGTTGGGTTCCACGGACCAATAGCTTTTCAAAAACAATTTTAAGAATGGACAATTAGAGGGAAAAATCCTGAACAACTACTCTTTATTGTCTTTAATTTCTCATACCACCCTCTCCTCTAATATAATCTCAGAATAAAGAATAGTTCTTTAAATGGGAAAAACTTATAGTATTGTCTTTATTTTTCAGTTTTTGCCATGGATTGATAGTTTTTGTGGACTGAATCAAATCTAAGGATCAATGGGATTAGATGGGTTCTCAAGTCTCTTTCTGTATTGTGATTGTATGGTCTTCAACTCATTTTTAGGACCTGGAATCCAGATGTGACCAGTGTCCTGTTATAAATCATTAATTTGCTTGAATGAGTGTTCCAATTTCTCCTCATCCTTAATAACTAGCTATTGTTGTCTTTTAAAATTTTAGCCACCTTAATGGGTATGAAGTAGCTTTGATTTGCAATTCCTTAATAACTAATGTTACCGAACATTTTTCACGTGTTTATTGGCTATTTGTTTAAATTCTTTGGAGAATGTCTCTTTAAACCCTTTACTCATTTTTGAAGCAGGTTTTTATTTTATTCTTGCGTTGTAGTTCTTTGTATATTCTGGATAGTAAATTCTTTGTTAGATATGTGATTTAATAACATTTTCATCCATTCTGTAAGTTATCTGTTCACTTTCTTGATGGTGTCCTTTGAAGCACAAGTTTTAAATTTTGATAAAATCCAATTTATCTTTTTTCTTTTATCATTTGTGTTTTTGATATCATATATAAGAAACCATTGCCTAATCCACAGTCACAATGTTTTACTGCTATGTTGTCTTGAGTTCTAGCTCTTACATTTAGGTCTATAATCCATTTGGAGTTAATTTTTGTATATGGTGCGAAGTAGGGTTTGACCTAATTCTTTTGCATGTGAATATCTAGTTGCTCCATTACCATTTATTGAAAAGGTCATTCTTCCCTTATTGACTGATCTTGAACACATGTCAAAAATTAATTGCATAGATGTATGGGTTTATTTCTAGACTCTGTGGTATTCCATTGATCTATCCCATACCAAACAGTTTTCATTACAGTAGCTTTGAAGTTGGGAAGTGTGAGTCCCATAATTTTGTTCTTTTTTAAGATTGTTTGGCTACTAAGGTTCCCCTGTAATTTAATATGGGTTTTAGGACTGGCTTTTCCATTGCTGTAAAAAAAAAGTCTGTTGGGATTTTGATTGGTATTGCATTGAATCTAGAGATCACTTTGGGGAGTCCTGCCATCTGTACACTATTAAGTGTCCCAATATGAATATGCACTGTCTTTCCATTTATTTAGATCTTCTTTAACTTCCTTCATGAGTGTTAAGTAGTTTTCAGCATGCTGTATAAGTCTTGCGTCTCTTTGGTTAAATTTATTCTTAGGTATTTAATCCTTTTTGATGCTTTTGTAAATGAGATTGTTTTCTTAATTTCCTTTCAGATTATTCATTGCCAATGTATAAAAATACAATTTTTATAAACTATTTATTTTGTGGTCTGCAAACTTGCTAAACTAATGTATTACTCCTAATAATGTTTTCATAGATTCCTTAAAAATCTGCAACTAAAGACATTTTAATTTTTCCTTTCCAATTTGGATGATTTTTATTTCTTTCTCTTGCCTAAATGCCATGACTAGAACTTCCAGTACAATGTTGAATAAAGTAGCAAGACAAGA
The DNA here is from genome assembly GCF_009761245.1 of Sapajus apella. Classification (NCBI taxonomy): domain Eukaryota; kingdom Metazoa; phylum Chordata; class Mammalia; order Primates; family Cebidae; genus Sapajus; species Sapajus apella. Next base: position 7,860,488 of record NW_022437022.1, on the reverse strand, counting down.
TGTCTTTGTCTTATTCCTGATCTTATAAGAAAAACATTTAATCTTTTACCGTTAAATATGATGTTGTGGAATTTTCTTAGATGCCTTGTATAGGATTGAGGAAGTTTTCTTCTATTCCTAATTTTGTTGACTGTTTTTAATATGAAAATGTGTTGAATTTTGTCAAATGCTGTTTCTGCATCTATTGAGATAATCGTGGTTTCTGTTATATTAATATGGCACATATTCTTTTCTTTTAATTTTATTTTTAAACTCTTAGGTTCAGGGTACATGCGCAGATTTGTTATATGGGTAAACTTGTGTCGTGAATATAACATGACATTGTTGTGTCATGAATATAACATATATTGATTGATTTTTGGATTTCACAATCTTTTATTCCTTAGATAAATCTCACTTGGTCATCCTTTTTCTATGTTGCTAAATTCAGTATGCATTTGTGTATTTAAAGGATATTGGTCTACAGTTTTCTCGTGATGTCTTTGTCTGATTCTGGTATTAGGGTAAACTGGTGTCACAGAATGAGTTGGGAAGTGTTCCCCTCTTCTACGTTTTTCAGAGTTTGTGAAGGATTGACCTTAATTTTTCTTGAAATGTCTATTAGAATTCATCAGTGAAGCCATCTGAGTCTGGGGTTTCCTTTGTGGGAAGTTTCAAAAATTAATAATCCAATCTCTTTGTTACATATCTATTCAGGTTTTCTATTTCTTTTTGAGTCAGTTTTAGTAAATTGTATCTTTCTAGGAATTTGTCAATTTCATCTGAGTTATTTACTTTGATGTTCTGCAGTTGTTCATAATATTCCCATAATAATCTTTACTAATGTAGGGCTGGTAAAATATAATTTCCTTCATTCCTAATTTAATAATTTGAGTGTTTTTTTTTCTTGGTCAGTTTAGTTTTGGGTTTGTCAATTTTGTTAATCTTGGCAAAAAACCAATTTTGTGGTTTTAGTGATTTTCTTAATTGTTTTTCTATTCTCTGTTTCATTTATTTCTGCTCTAATTTTTATTACTTTCTTTCTTGACTAGCTTTGGGTTTATTTTCCTCTTCTTTTAGTTTATTAAGGTGGGAGTTTAGGTTATTGATTTGGGATTTTTCTTCTGTTTTAAATATAGACTTTTAGAGTTATAAATTTATGTCTAAGCACTGCTTAAGATGCATCCATATGTTTGGCTTTTTTTTTTTTCTTTTTGACATTATCTCACTCTGTTGTCAGGCTAGAGTGCAGTGGCACAATCATGGATCACTGTAGCCTTGAACTCCCTGGGCTCAGATGATTCTCCTATCTCAGCCTCTCAAGTAATTGGTACTATAGGCATGTACCACCATGCCTGGCTAATTTTTGTATTTTTTTTTGTAGAAGTGGGGTTTTGCTAGGTTGCCCAGACTGGTTTTGAACTCCTGGGCTCAAGTGCTCCTCTCACCTTGTCCTCCCAAGGTGTTGGGATTACAGGCATGAGCCACAGCATCTGGCCTATTTCTGTTTCTATTCACCTTAAATTACTTTATATATATATATAAAGAAATAAATATGTATTTATTTTATATATATATATATATAAAATAAATATGTATTTATTTTATATATATATATATATATACACACATAAAGAAATTTGAGGTGAATAATATAAAGAAATATATATATATATAATTTTTTTTTTTAAGAGAGGGGGGTCTCGCTATGTTGCCCAGGCTGGAGTGCGGTGGCTATTCACAGGCATGATCCCACTACTGATCAGCACAGGAATTTTGACCTGCTCCGTTTCCAACCTGGGCCAGTTCATCCCTCCTTAGGCAACCTAGTGGTACCCCACTCCTGGGAGGTCACCATATTGATGCCGAACTTAGTGCAGACACCCGATTGGCATAGCACCCTGCAGCCCAGAACTCCTGGGCTCAAGCGATCCTCCCACCTCAGCCTCCAGAGTAGACATGCCACTGCGCCTGGCTACTTTCTAATTTCTCTCTGATTTCTCCTTTGGTCCATTTATTATTTAGAGGTATATTGTTTAATTTCCACACACATGTAAATTTCCCAAACTTCTTTTTATTATTGACTTGTAATTTAAACGTATTGTGATTGCAGAACATACATTGTGCAATTTTTAATACTTTTAAATGTCCTAAGGCTTATTTTGTGGTCTAACATGATCCTGGAGAATGTTCCATGTGCACTCGAGAAGAATGTGTATTTCTTTGTTAAGTGTTTCTACAGATGTCTCAGGTTAATTAGTTTATAATGCAGTTCACATTTTCTTTTTCTTTGCTGATCTTCTCCTTAGTCTAGCCATTATTGAAAGGGTGATTATGAAGTATGTAACTATTGTTTTGCATTGTCTAATACTCCCTTTAATTCTATCACTTTTTGCTTCATGTATTTTGGAGCCCTGTTAGGTGCATATATGTTTATAATTGTTATGTCTTCCTGAAGGATTGACCTTTTTATCATAAAATGCATTTCTTCATCTCTTGTCTTAAAGTTCATTTTGTCCAATACTAATATGGCTACTCCAGCTCTTTTTTGGTTACTGTTTGCATGCCATATCTTTGTCCATCCTTTTATTTTCAACCAGTTTATGTCTTTAAATCTAAAGTGTGTCTCTAATCATATGGTTGGATCATTTTTAAAAAACCTCTCATTCTGGCAATCTTTGCCTTCCGGTTAGGATGTTTAAACCATTTACTTTTGATTAAATAACTGATAAGCTAGGATTTTAATTTACTGTTTTGCTATTTGGATTTTTACGTGTCTTACGTATTTTTTGTACCTTTGTTCCTCCATTATTGCTCTTTTGTATTACATGAGTATCTTCCAGAAAAAGATTTTAATCCTCTTGTTTCTTTTACTGTTATTTATTTATTTATTTTTGAGACAGAGTCTTGCTCTGTTGCCCATGCTGGAGTGCTGTGGCATGACTCTGGCTCACTGCAGCCTCCACCTCCTGGGTTCAAGTGATTCTTCTACCTCAGCCTCCTGAATAGCTGCAATTACAGGCATGTACCACCATACCTGGCTAATTTTTTGTATTTTTAGTAGAGATGAGGTTTTACCATGTTGGCCAGGCTGGTCTTGAACTCCTGATTTCAAGTGATCTGCCCACCTCAGCCTCCCAAAGTGTTGGGATTACAGGTGTGAGCCACTGCAGCCAGCTATTTTTCTGTTTTTTAAAAGATACTTTCTTAGTGGCTGCTCTGGGGATTACAATTAACATCTTAATTTAACATAATCTACTTCAGATGAATACTAATCTAATTTCAGAGTTACAAGAAGTTTTCTCTAGTACTATTCTGTTCCTTCTCCTTTCTTTGTATTGTTAATATCCTACAAACTACATCTTTATACATTAGAAGCCCATTAATACAGGTTTATAATGATTGCTTTATGGCTTTATGATGTAACTGTCTTCTAAATGTCAAAAGAATTACAAACAAAAGTAAATTTATACTATCATTTATATACATATATACAGTCTTTATTGCGGCTCCATATTTCTTGATATGGATTTGAATTGCTTTCTAGTATTCTTTCATTTCAGTATGAAGGACTCCCATTAGTATTTCTTGTGTAGGACAGGTGTGCTAATGACAAGTTATCTCAGTTTTTGATTATATGGGAATGTCTTCATTTCTCCTTCATTTTAAAGGACAGTTTTGCTGGATACAGAATTCTTGAATGGCAGTTTTTCTTTTAGCACTTTGAATATATGATCCCATTGTCTTTTGGCCTTCATGATGTCTGATGAGAAGTCAGCTGTTAATGTTATTGAGGAGCCCATGTACATGAAAAGTCATTTTTGTCTTGCTGCTTTCAAGATTCTATTTGCCTCTGTCTCTTGACAGTGTGACTAGGATATGTCTAATTGTGGATCTCTTGAATTTCTCCTATATGGAGTTCACTGAACTTCTTGAATGAGATCAACATTTTTCATCAAATTTAGTAAGTTTTTAAGCCATGATCTCTTCTGATATTCTTCCTGCCCCTTTCTTCTCTCCTCTCCTTCTTGAGTCCCCATTATGTGTAGGTTGATATGCTTGGTGGTGTCTCCAGGTCTCTGAGGCTCATTTTTCTTCACTCATTTTTCTGTTCCTGAGAGTGGATTATCTCAATTGACTTAACTTCAATTTCATGGATATTTTCTTCTGCCACATCAAATCTGCTGTTGAGACCCTGAAGTAAATTTTTCATTCAATTATTGCATTTTTCAATGCCAGAATTTCTATTTGGTTCTTAAAAAATATTTTCTCTTAACTGATATTCACATTTGGTGAGCCATCTTTCTCATACTTATTTTAATTCTTTAGACATGGTTTCCTTTAGTTCTTTGAACATATAATAGCCAATTAAAGTCTTTGTCTAGTAAGTTAAAAATCTGGACTCCCTCAGGAACAGTTTCTATTGATTGCATTTTTCTTTGACATAAGCCATATTTTCCTATTGTTTGCCTGCCTTATACTTTTTTTTCCTGAAAATTAAACACTTTAAATAATTATAATATAGTAACTCTGAAAGTTATATTCTTGTCCTACCCCTCCAACCTGGGTTTCTTGTTGCTGTTTGTTACTTTTTTTTAAATGACTTCTCTGGAAAAATTTAGTAAAATATGTGTTTTTTATTGCATGTGGCCATTGCTAATCTTTACTCAGTTAGATTAGCAATCAGCTAATGATTAGAGATTTTCTTAAATGCCCTGGACCAGTTAAGTTTTCCACCCTTTGTTGAGGTGCTCTGTATGTGTTGGGCATGCCTTTAACATTTTGGCAGTTCATAACTCTGTGTTAGCTTTCAATTCCTGGTTGTGCAGATCCTCAAGGTCAGTTAGAAGTGAGTGATTCAGCTGGGCGCGGTGGCTCAAGCCTGTAATCCTAGCACTTTGGGAGGCTGAGGCGGGTGGATCACGAGGTCAAGAGATCGAGACCATCCTGGTCAACACGGTGAAACCCCGCCTCTACTAAAAATACAAAACATTAGCTGGGCATGGTGGTGCGTGCCTGTAATCCCAGCTACTCAGGAGGTTGAAGCAGGAGAATTGCCTGAACCCAGGAAGTAGAGGTTGCGGTGAGCTGAGATCATGCCATTGCACTCCAGCCCCTGGGTAACAAGAGCGAAACTCCGTCTCAAAAAAAAAAAAAAAAAAAAAAGAAGTGAGTGATTCAGGCCTTCTCAGATATTTTCTGGGCAAGCACGCAGTCCTACAAATGCACCCTATATATTGTTTCCCAAGAATGTCAAAGTTTTTCCTTTTTTTTTTTTTTTTTTGAGACAGTCTCACACTGTTGCCTAGGCTGGAATGCAGTGACATGATCTCAGCTCACTGCAAACTCCACCTCCTGAGTTCAAGAGATTCTCCTGCCTCAGCCTCCCGAGTAGCTGGGATTACAGGCACCTTCCAATACACCCAGCTAATTTTTTTTTGTTTGTTTTTTATTTTTAATAGAGACGAGGTTTTACTATGTTGGCCAGGCTTATCTGGAACTCCTGACCTTGTGATTTGCCCACCTTGGCCTCCTAAATTGCTGGGATTACAGGCGTGGGTCATTGTGCCTGGCCAAATGTCAAAGCTTTTCAAAGCCCCTTATCAACAATGCATTCTCAAGATTTTCAATTTCTTTTTGCCAGTTTCTTATTTGCTCCACCTCAGGCAGCTGTGACGTTAAACAATTGCTGCTGTTTTTTGTTCTTAATGCCTTGGTGTTAGGACTTTTGTCATTGTGCAATCTCTGAGTCCGATCAAATAAAGACACACCCTGTAAATGGTCTTTTCCAGAGAGTTGCCACAGAGGCCAAGCAGTGACAATTGTCTGGAGATGAGGTTTTAAGGTGGAGGTGGGGCGGCACCAAGCCTTTCTGCTCCTTTCAATAGCTCCTAGGCTTCTGGTTTTCTTGGTTACTGGCTTTCAAGGCTACTGTGGAGCTAGGAAGTGCTTCCTCCGTACACATTAATTTCTGTATTTTATTCAGTTTTTGCTCTGGACTGCTATACTTTGAGTTATCTATTTTTTCCTGCCATTTCTCTTACATTAGTGCTATGAGTTTTCCCACATCAGTCCCTCTTCCCAGGTTAATGTGACTTCTGACATGTTGCAGGGTTAATAATTGTAATAAAAATAACAATGTTGCTAGTTGGCTAGCAACATGTTAGGATAGGCTTGGAGGGTCCACTGCAAAGTGTATAGACTTCGTCACATTGTGGCTGCTCAAAACTTATTTTGGCTTTTTCTCTATGGTGTTCTGAAAGATATAATTTCTAGGCATTTGAGTTTAGAGAAAGTGATTTGGTGATGGGTGATAATAATCCTACAATAATCCTTGCTGAGTCAGATTACACTTATAGTTGTCTACCTAATTCTGGGAAACATGTTTTAAGAGAAACTTTTACCAAATAAACATTTCAAGGTAATAGTAACCAGGATAGAGAGTGGGGAAGTTCTGAAACTGCCATATGAGGAATAATTGGGAAGAGTGGTGACTCTCATTGGAAGAAAAGAAACTTGGGGGGGGGAAAGAAAAATTTATTGGGGTACATGATAGGGCTGATATGTCAATAAAATTATTTTGTCTCCCTTTACCATAACTATGCCCCCATGATTATGACCAGTAAGCGAAGGTTATAATGGCTGTCCCATTATGTTGAATCAGAATGAATGAAATTTCTAATAATGAGAACTGTCCAACAGTGTTATTGACTAAGCATTTACCATAGCCCAGGCTTGTGGAGACAAAACCAAATAAGGCAGAATTGCTATCTAGAGCAGCTCATAAAGTGAAAACCTCATTCTTAAAGTGATGAAACAAAGACTAATTGACTATCTGTTAAGGATCCTGAATCAGATAGGGAAGACAACTAAGGTCCACTCTAAAATGAACATTTTAACAGTCTGGAACCCCTGCAGAGCTGGCAGATAACTTTAGAGTGAGATGAAATATTCATTCAGAGTCCAGAAGACTCCAAGGAATACAATATATTTTTGAACTGTGCTCGCCAAGGTCTTTTATGGTCATGTAATGATGTATGAAGTTGGTGGCAAGTTAACCTTACCTTAGGGTTTTACTGTCACCTAGTGGTTATAATCTAAAATGTTAAAAAACAACATACAGTTATCACAAAAGCTCACTTTTATAAAAATCATAAATGAATATAGTGATAAAAATTCATTCATTTTGAACTCTCTTTTCAAAAAGTAGTTAAAATTGCTTAAATAACATGTTTTAAATACTTTTCTTCTGAAATTTCAAACTCTTTAACACTTGATTATAAGCAAGCCTATAATGGTATTAGCTTATTTTTTAACTCATATCTTTCAGTTATGTTATTCTCTTGCTTACAAAAAACAGAAAAACTTCATCTAAATGATAATTTCATTAAATTTTAATAATGTAAGTTGAGATCATGAAACATATGATCTAATTCAAAAGGAGAATCATAGGCACCAATTCAACACCATTAGCATGACTTTCACAATAGTGACACCCCACTTATAACATTCTTTTTTAGGTCTCTGACTGTGAACAAGATTAGAGAAGGTTGGCTCTGGTTAGACGCAGGCATTATGGTTAAGAAATAACATATGCGAATTAGTTAGTGGGAAGTTAAGCTCATGTTCGGCCTTTGCATTAATGCCTTTATGCTAAATAACTTAAATGAACTAAAAAGCCATGGCTATTGAACTACAGAATACATTAAAAAACTTTCTGTGATTGACCTATAAACAAAAGAGTAAAGCAGAATGCTTTCCATAGTCGGTAAAGTATAGAGAAAAAAAATCTAGCTGATATGGTTGATATGTTCTAACAACATAAAATGAAACATTTCTAGGTAGAACAAATTGGTACCATTAACATTTGGATGGTTATGGTATCATAATATTTTGATATAATATGAAAAATGCTGTTTCCCCAACTATGACCCCCATTATTACTTTTAAATGAATTATAAGCTCCAAATACTTGTTTCTTCTGCAAGTTTCCCACCCACCCCTGTATTTTTAAAATGAAACACAAGACTGATAAATCAGTTCTTTTTCCTAATTTAAAAAAAAGCTTTGAGAAAGGCAACCCCCCTTCTCCATGGTGAAGACTATATGCTTGCATGTGAGTTCTCAAGCCCGGTGGTCTGGCTTTGAATCTGTGCTTTCAAACTCTACTTTGTGTTGCTCAGAGTGACTTCCCAGGCCACGCTAACAACCCTCAGATGGCTTAAATGCAATGATGCATCATTGCATTTAAGAGAGAAAATTACATTTTACCTCTCTGATCTATTTTAGTGACATGGGAATTTTTTTGAGACAGAGTTGCGCTCTGTTGCCAAGCGCCAGGTTGGAGTGCAGTGGCGTGCTATTGGCTCACTGCAACCTCCCCCACTTCCTGGGTTCAAGCAATTCTCTTGTCTCAGCCTCCCAAGTAGTTGGGATTACAGGCATGCACCACCATAGCCAGCTAATTTTTGTATTTCTAGTAGAGACAGGGTTTCACCATGTTGGCCAGGATGGTCTCAATCTCCTGACCTCGTGATCCTCCTGCCTTGGCCTCCCAAAGTGTTGGGATAACAGGCGTGAGCCACAGAGCCTGGCCAGGAATGACAATTTCAATACATTTAATATCTGTTCTTTGTTTTATTATTATTTAGCTTCTGTTAGCTTAGTGTTAGTTGAAACATCAGAAAGAAAACTCATGAGAAGGGTATTAGCAAATGTGTGCAAAAGTCAAGTACTTTTTATACTCCAAAAATTATTTGGAGCTTATGATTCCTTTAAAAGTCATAGTGAGGGTCATAGTTGGGGAAGCAGCATTTTGCATATTGTATCAACATGTTATGATGGTCCCATAATCATCCAAATGTTAACAGTACCTATTTTCTTCTATCCTGGAAGAGTTTTATGTTCCCAAACCATTTGCAAAAGTTGCTTACAGTTATGAAGTCTTTTAGACATATAGAACCGAAGCATGCTGTCTTGTAATTTCCCATAAAATCCTTCAGGTACTTGAAGAAATTCTTCACAAACCTTGTTTCCATTTAACATTTTTTTTTCTCCAGATAATATATAATGTATTATCTCTAAGCTTTCTCACAGCGTAATGCCCTAACCTCTCAATTATTTTGGTTTCTTTCTAGGATGGACAAGGATTGCAATTAAGCTTAACAATTCGGTGTGGGGTCTATAGATATCCACTTCTTTTAATAAATTGAATTAATTTAAACACTGCAAAGTGTGCAACGGACTAGATTATTCTAAAGGAGAATTAGAGATTATGAAAGATAATCTCAAATCAATTTTAAGGTTACTAAAAACTGGTTGTAGATATTTTAAAATTGGTAATAATAATAATCAGCAATAGCCCTAATTAAAAATTTTTGGTCTTCTTGCCAAAATTAATACCTTATAAATTTTAGAATGATCATAGACTATTTAACAAAATGGAACCAGCCCAGTGATGGATAACAGGTGTGATTCCAATTTTTAAAATGCTGTTAATGCAATACTTTTTTAAAAATTATTCTTTGTACTTCACAAAGACATCAAGTTATTAGAATAAAGTATACTAGGTTAGAAGTAAAGAGATTTGGGTTCCAGCTTTAGTCCTATTACCTATTAGGCTTGTCACTTATTGCAAATCAGTTAAAATCCCTGAGTTTTGGTTTCTCTATTTATAGTCATTTACTTCATTTAGCTCCACTGCTAGGCTGTAAAAAACATGTAGTATTCATGACTGTTCACTGCTGTATCTGCAGCCCCTTTCTAACGCAGAGCAGGCGCTCAGCTAATGTTTACTGGTTGATCAAATTAAGTATTAGAAACTAAAAAATACAAATATTGTCATGCATGCTTCAGAAGGTTGCCATGAGCCTTAAATGATATAGTGAAATACTGTATGGGAAAATGGGTGTATTCTTTTAAGATTTTTAAAATGTGGATACATTCTTGGTACCTAACTTAAGGTAAATGGATTAATAATTGTAAGTGATTTTAAATCACTACAGTTTATATATTTGTAAGTATTCTGAGAAAAACAGGCCCAGCCAGGTGCGGTGGCTCATGCCCATAATCCTAGCACTTTGGGAGGCCAAGGCGGGCAGATTGCTTGAGCCCAGGAGTTTGAGACCAGCCTAGGCAACACAGCGAGACCCTATCTCTACAAAAAATACAAAAATTAGCCAGGTGTGGTAGTGCATGCCTGTAGTCCCAGCTACTCGGGAGGCTGATGTGAGAGGATCGTCTGAGCCCAGGAGGTCGAGGCTGCAGTGAGCTGTGATGGTGCTACTGTGCTCCGGCCTGGGTGTCAGAGTGAGACCTTATCTCAAAAATTAAAAATAAAAATAAGTAAAAAGAAAAATAGCCTCTACCTATCTAAAGGCTCTGAAGACTTTAGTTATTGCTTAAGATTAAGGCTTTGGAGAGAAAATAATCTGTGATTTTCAATATTGCAGGTAAATTCTCTAACACATTCAGATTAAGAAGTCAAATGTTGGCCAGGTACGGTGGCTCATGCCTGTAATCCCAGCACTTTGGGAGGCCGAGGCAGGCAGATCATGAGGTGAGGAGATTGAGGCCAACATGTTGAAACCCTGTCTTTACTAAAAATACAAAAATTAGCTGGATGTGGTAGTGCTTACCTGTAATTCCAGCTATTTGGGAGGCTGAGGGAGGAGAATCACTTGAAGCCAGAAGGCGGAGATTGCAGTGAGCCGAGATCTCGCCATTGCACTCCAGCCTAGCAACAGAGCAAGACTCCGTCTCAAAAAGAAAAGTCAAATGTTAATCCCTGTGCTACAACAGCACAGTCATGATATGTAATATCTTAACCACATTTTAAAAAGATAAGAGTATGATGTGTACTAACCTTGAAAGATCTAAGACATTCTCTTAAGTGAAAAATAAAATATGCAAAGAATGTTTATATTTATATAAAGAAAATCAAGCTATATATTTCTAAATTTTCAAATATATGTATATAGGAATACCTCAAAAAAGGCCTAGATGGTTCACACCTAATTGAGAACAGTGATCTGCCTTTGAGGAAGGGAGTAAGACTGTGTAAGGGCAAACAGGAACTTTTGCTTTGTTGGCACTGCCTGACATTTTTTAATATCAGGAATGTGAAATAAAAGATGAGAGCATATTACTAATCCATTGAATTCCTTAAGCCTTACTCGAATACTGAAGATGGTCCTTGCAAGAAGGGAGCGCTGTGGCTTTCAGTAGCACAACATTTAGGCATTCTCTCTTACGGTAGGTGAAATGGTTTTCCTATAGAGAAGAAATGCTAAATGGCTGACAGCACTGATACTGAACATTAAATATCACACTTACTAAAAAAACTAACCTGCAAAATTAGAAGGATTAAGAAGAAATATATTTGCTAGTTATATATAATGGTGATAGAAGGTTAGGTTAAATATAATTCTCATTAGAATTACAATATAGCCTTTGAATATTGTATTAAGTAAATGAATTCAATTTAAGTTTCATTTTCAAAGTAGTTTTATTTTATGACATTTGATTGGCCCAGTCCATTAGACAAAAAGAAGACCAAATACAACATAATTTCTATAACCTGAGGGGACTCATGCATCATTACCTGATTGCTTGCTGACTTGGCTGTTGATTGGTTTCATGACTTCGAAGCTCCCCTCCTATGACAATTCTTCCTTCCCTAAGGACTCCCTCCTGGCTGTTTCTTCATCCTGCCCTAAGAGCTCGCTCTGTTCCATAAGCTTCCTTTCCTGGGATGAACTTTCGTCATACGTTGTTCTTTGCAGGTCGTCTCTGTCTAAAAGCAGTCCCTGTGTCTGTGACATGCTCTGCTCCAGGAATTCAGAAGCCCCCAGTGACTCTCTCATTGCTTCAGGACCATGAGGCTCAACCTCGGGTTCTGGAGACGGATGTGAGTCTCTCTGATGCTCATACATATATAGTCTGTTTTCAACCACCTCACGGATCAACACTGAAAATTTAAATGTCCAAACATCACTATGATTTTCATACTATGGTATATTTTAGGAGTTATAGTGCTGACTTAAAGATGATTATAAAACCTTCACGAAGCCTCAAGTTAGCATACTTAAATTCACACTTGATGTATTAAACATGAATTATACTGTTTTAACAGAATATCATTTGCAAAATAATGACAGAAGATACTAATAGATATCAAATTATAGAAGAGCCAAAAATAATATTGAGGATAAAAATTTGCACTTTTGTTAATACTACTGACATACTAAAAGTTTAAACATTAGAACTGTAAAATTAATCTTTCTTTCAATTTATTCAATATATTCTTTCTACTAAAAATTTTAGAGATGACTTTTGGATAATTAACTTACTGTCAAGCACTGTTCTTCCCACCATGCTATATTCCATGGTTTTTTCAACTTCATTCATTAGCCATGGAAGAAATCCTATCTCAATATCTGTAATAAAAGAATTCATTGATTTTTATGAATCATCAGAGGAATAATGCACTTTTCTCCTAATGTAATAGACTCATCAACACTGGTTTCATAATATAAAATGTTAAATAGACTCATACAGCATAACTTTTGCCATCTTCCTTATATATGTTCTGGTCAGTTTCCTTTCTATTGCATAAATGATATTTTAACAACTGTGAGGCCTTCCTTGGCATCAAGGCATTTGGAGTCTACTTCATAGGTGCAATCTGAGATAGATCAGGGAGGCAGGGGGAGGATGTGGGTTTGGGAGAACTCCAATCCAAATGTAATGCAAATCTGAGATTGAGCAATGCCAGTAAAAGAAAGTTTCCACCTGAAGCCCAGGGCCTAATGGAATGAAGCTGATCAGACTCAGAGAATGCAGGTCAGAGGGCATCTGAGGAGACGGCCATCTAGAAATAGGTCAGAAACTGGGTGTTTCCATCAGTATTAAGTTTGTTTAAACTGAAATCTGTGTAAGCATTTAAAAAATATGGTCTATTACAATATACATTTTAAAGTTTCAAAACAGTATTTTTTTGGGGGTAGGCATCTAATTTTATTTTTCAATAGGATGAAATGGAGAGTGTGATAAAGTATTATATTCACTATGATAAATAATAAATAATTTTAATCTCAGGCATGAATTGCATTTGCAAGATTTTAAATGATCTATAACTGACTTTTTTTTTTGGCAATCTGTGATAGAAAAAAGATTACTGGTCTCTCTGGCTAACAGAGTCCAGGCTAGAGCACAGGACGGCAGGATGGTAGCAGAGAATGAACACTGGAACTTGGAGTCTGAGTTCCAAGTCCGTTTGAGGCCTAATATTTCCACTGCATGAGGATTTGGGAGCAAGGCATTTAATTTCTCTGAGTTTCAGTTTCTATTTCTGAAAAAATGGGAATTATATCTGACCTGTCTATCCTACAGGGTTATTGGGATTATCAAATGATATTACCTATGAAAAATACTATGTCAACTGGGAAGGTATAAATGTAAACTAATAATATTTGTCTGTGAGCTCATCTCTTTGTATTGAATTGAATATGTAATCATTAAAATTAACATTACTAACACAATGTATTTTGGGGCACATACAATGTATGTGCCCCAAAATACATTGGCCAACAAAACAGGACCTTACATCAAGCACGGTGGATGTAAGTGCTTTCACCCTGAGAAGCTGGGTGGTGGTGAAGACATGCAACTCTTCCCTTCCATTGGCTAAGCAGCTAGGAATGTGGGCTTTGAGGGGATACAGACAGACAGCTATCAGGCTATGGGCTCCCTAACGGCAGACATCAGGGATCCTTCTTTTTTTCCAACACCAAACACTGCCTGGAACAGGGTAAGCACCTAATTAAATGAATAAATGACCTCGATAGCTGCCCTCAAAAGATTTTTGCTTGGAATAAGAAGTCAGATGAGAAAAAGTTAATAACAACCTCTTATACATATAGGACTTTATAGTTTACAGTTTCATGTATTTTATGACTTAACTCATAAATAATCCTCATTTTAGGCTGGGCTTGGTTGCTCAGGCCTGTAATCCCAGCACTTTGGGAGGCGGAGGCAGGTGGATCACTTGAGGCCAGGACCAGCCTGGCCAACATGCTGAAACGCTGTCTCTCCTAAAAAATACAAAAATTAGCTGGGCGTGGTGGCAGGTGCCTGTAATCCCAGCTACTTGGGAGGCTAAGGCAGGGAGAATTGCTTGAACTTAAAAGGCAGAGATTGCAGTGAGCCAAGATCGCACTACTGCACTCCAGTGGGGGCAAAAGAATGAGACTCTTTCTCAAAAAAAAAAAAAAAAATCCTCATTTCACACATGAAGAAACTGGAGGTCATCAAGCTAGTTAATGATAAAGCTGCAACCCAAACTCAAGCTTTCAATACCAAGTCCATCTTTCTTTCTACTATACAAACGTTGCTTCTCAATAAACAAACATTAATGTCCTTAAATCAAGATCTTTGGAATACACATCTCATTGATGACTGTACTTACTTTAAAAAAACAACTAAAACTGACTTTGTGTCAGAAAAAGAAAAATTCCAATTCAAAATAAAAATGGATAGAAGATAAATTTGAACCATGAAGAGGATGCTTATTACAACAAAATTAATCTTACAAACCTCTTTCAATGGGATCATAAAAGTAGCCACTATCCCTGAGGCTGCCAAAAACAGACGGGAGAAGGTCAGCCAGGTAACGCTGTGCAAATGCTCGGGCAGCGATTTTTTGTGATGTCTCGTTGTGCTTGTGCGCTATTTCCCACTGTTGTTTCTTACGCCGTTCCTGTCAAGAACGACATAGGTGGTTATTTAGCTCTTATGCCCTCCCCAAGTACTGAATCTAAGAATGTGGACTTATAAAAAAATGAACAGCAAAGTGTCTATTAAAGGTTCATATTTTTCATCAAAATTTTAACGAATTTCAATAGCAAGTGGGTACTAAATTCAGAAAGTTAAAAAGATGGAGCTTAAGGTAAAACATCTCACTATTAATTTTCAAGTAAAATAATTTCAAGACATTCATGTCTGACAGTATAGATGGCAGCAAAAAGATAATCACCATTATATGCATTTTAAATTAATATTATCATGAAATATTTGGTAGGAAAAATTACAATTGCTTAAAAATCTTCAGTGAGAGAACTCAGGCCAATGAATGAGTTCATTTGTAATAATTCCCTGAATTCATAAAGCTGAATGGTTCTGAAGATCATGAAAGCCTCTTATTTTTTGTTGCCAGGCACAGTGGCTCACACCTATAATCCCAGCACTTTGGGAGGCCAAGGTGGGAGGATCATCTGAGGTCAGGAGTTTGAGACCAGCCTGACTAACATGGAGAAACCCTGTCTCTACTAAAAATACAAAATTAGCCAGGCATGGTGGTACATGCCTGTAATCCCATCTATTCGGGAGGCTGAGGCAGGAGAATTGCTTGAACCTGGGAGGTTGAGGCTGCAGTGAGCTGAGATTGCATGCCATTGCACTCTAGCCTGGACAAAAAAAAAAATTCTTTCTAAAAAAAAAAAAAAAAAAAAAAAAAGCAAGCCTCTTATTTTTTGTTTTTGCTTCCTTTAGACCATGTAATATTTACAAAGCTGATGAATCCTCTTCTCTACTCTTATGTGAAAATGAGAGCATTAATATATTTTCTAATTAAATCTATTTTCAAAGTTTAAACAAATATAAATCTAGGTGACTCTTATATCCAGTTTGTATGACATATTTCCAAATAGTAAATAAACAAATATTTTTTGATAAAGATTTCATGACTCATTTCAACAAAGCTCATTTTGCCACAGTTTATTTTATATTTGTAAACAAAGTCTTACTTTTGCACAATCCTTATTGTAAGCCCTATGTTCTTTACACAATTAAGTATTAATCTTGGAATTAAAGTCCATTTGATAGGTATTCAGTAGGATTTCCCAACAATTACGCTATTTTTCATAGTATATAAGTTAAGCCCTTTGGGAAATTATTTTAACTGTTTCAGGTATTAAGATACTACTTTCTAATTTGTTCATTGGTATACAACAAAGGCTGACAGTCATTGCCAGAACCAGAGAGGCTGTCTTTTCTAGTGCTTCCACTGTAGGCTAGTGGCACATTTTAAAAAACTGGACTGTAAACCTTTCCTTATTGAAGATTCTAAAACTCTGAATCTGAAAAATATTCTATAAAAACCCAAACAGGTCTGGTGTGTCACTAAGGGTATAAAGAAGGGCCTGGTCACTGAGAAGAAGAATCAGAATTCTATCCAGATCCCCTGCTTCTTCCCCACAGGCTCTCTTCAATGCACCCACTTTTCCCTTCCTTTCATCTTTCTGCCACTGACTTATGGCAAACCAACTTATGTATTTCTTTCTCTAGGACTCCTGATATTTAAGAGAGCCTTCCAACTGGGACACGTGTAACCTTGAAACTTTCACTTCATTTCAACACTTTTGGAAACTCAACTTAGGTACGTTTATGTACACCGGAGTTTAAAAGATGTCATTTGGTCCGTGAAAGATGTATGATCTACAGGAGAGACCTGAGCAAAAACTGTAGATCTTTTTCTAATATATTCCCAAAGATCTTTAGCTTTAGGAGATATCATTGCATGTAATTTTGAAAATAATATGCGAATTAGCCAAAAGACTGCCTAAGAAATAAAAATATAATGATATATACTTTTTCTTCTCGGTGTCGCCTCTCTTGCTCTTCAAGTCGTTGAACTTCAGCACGTTCACTGTTCCGTAGTTCTTCATACTCACGCTGACTGGCCCGCAGGTTAGCCAACTCTTCTTCTTCCATGACTTCCAGAAGAGATTGCTCAATTGTTTTCCCCACCAAAACTTCTAACACCGGTGTAACTTCAAGATCAAAGTCGAAGAGCTTAAACATACAAAATAAAGCAAACTTAAAATTTTAATTATGAATCAAATGCTCAACAAAAATATAATGAATAGCAATAATGAGATATTATTTATTAAGTGTCTCCTGTGTGCTAGCCACTGTGCTGTGCTTTATTTGTGGTTTCTAATCCTCAAAATGAACAACATTTTGTTAACAGGCAAAAATCTGTTAAATCAAAGTTTATGAAAAAATATGCATTCATCAAAATGAACCGTTACACCAAAGAGAAATATCCTTGTCTGTCATTCTTTGCCTTTTCTGTTTGATTTTTATTGGCTGTTGATAGTAGTAGTTTGATGAATGAAGGAACAAGAATAACAGGTATTTTGGAGACTCATTGCTAGGATTTATTGGCAAACACAACTTTCACGTAGCTTCTGAAGATTTATTTTATTTCCCAGTTTCAATGACAGTTCTTTCAAGTTCCCGCCAAATCTTAAAACTCCTTTAGGTCATTGTGAACATAATCATTGCCTTCTCTTCTTCAATTTCATAAACAGGCCTATTGATGCATTCCTCACTGATAGAAAAATGTAATTATAATTTTTTTTTTTAAACGGGTATCTTCACAAAAGTTATACAATCCACAAGCAACTAATTGTGGAATCTTTATACCAGGAATATTATTTTTCCTTATTTAGAACAAATCTAGCTTATATACATACATCAGGCAAGCATATAAACAAACAAAAATCAAATGTGGAAATACTCTAAAAATATTTTTAAATGATTTGGCTTCTAATCAGCAAAGAAATCCGAACATGGTATTTTAAAACATTTCTGAGTACTATATGATAAAACCATTATAGATAGTAACTGGAAAGAAACCCAAGAAGTAGAATCTAATTGTGACATGATTCTCACTCACATTAAGCATTATCTACACCTAACTTTACCTCATTTATAAAGATAACAGAGGGAAGCCCACAGAATGTACTTTACCTCTCCTTCTAGTATTTGGGTGGCCACATCTTTGCCAGTTTTGGCAGGAATAAAAAGTGGTGTTGGTGGTCTGTCCAAAAATGCATCTGTTTGGCATTCCATATCAACTTCTATTATGCGATCAGCAATTTCTTCAAGGTATAATTCTAAGAAGAATATCATATACATTGAGTTTAAAATTCTGGTCTAAGGCTGTTTACGGTAGTTCACGCCCATAATCCCAGCATTTGGGGAGGCTGAGGAGGGTGGATCACTTGAGGCCAGGAGTTTGAGACCAGGCTGGCCGACATGCGTGAAACCCCGTCTCTACAAAAAATACAAAAATTAGCTGGGCATGGTGGTGTGTACCTGTGGTCCCAGCCACTCGGGAGGTTGAGGTGGGAGAATTGCTTGAACCTGGGAGGTGGAGGTTGCATTGAGCCAAGATTATACTGCTGTACTGCAGCCTAGGTGACAGAGTAAGACTGTATCTCAAAGAAAAAATAATTCTGGTCTATTTCAAGCATATATGCGTATTTGGAGTTTTAGCTCAGTATTAGAATGAAAGTGCTCAAATGTGGGGTTTACTTCACATATTGAACTAAGGGTTTTTATATATTTGGAAGACCATAGATAGAGTCATTCAACACAGCTAGACCCAATAGGACCAGGTAAGCCTCTACAGCTGAGAACAGACAGACAAGTACGAAAATCCTGGCACCTGCCTCAGGAGTTCCTGTGTGGCCCTGGGGAGTGCGCAAAGTGACAGAACAAAAGGACAGACAAGGCTGGTGTGAGAGGCAGAAGACTCAGATGGGAGTGGGTTTATTCCTCTCAAAAGACAAATAAAATGACAAAATAGAACTATACTGCTGTCCTCTCCTGTAAGTCCTGATGAAAAGAACAGTGATTCATGTTGGGCTATGAAAAGAATCCCAGTTTAAAAATAGAATATGTGAAAAGGGCTAAGAGAGAATTTGTTCGGTCCTAAAATTCTTTTATTTCTTTATTTTTTAGAGATAGGCAACCTCTGCTGCCCAGGCTGAGTGCAGTGCTGTGATCATAGCTCACTGCAGCCTTGAAATCCTGGGCACATATGATCCCCCTGCCTTTGCCTACTGAGTAGATGGAACTACAGCATGCACCACCACACTCAACTAATTAAAAATTTTTTTTGTAGTGATGGGGTCTTGGTATGTTGCCTAGCTGGTCTCGAACTCCTGGGCTCAAGTGATCCTCCTGCCTTGCCTCCCAAAGCGCTGGCATTACAGGTGTGAACCACTGTGCTTGGCCAAAATTCTTTTTTTTTAAAGCCCATTCCACACTTCCAGCCATATCCACTATTATAATAGTAAGTAGTCTATGTATTTGTTTCTTTTTTCTTTTTTTTTTTTTTTTGAGATGGAGTTTTGCTCTTGTCGCCCAGGCTGGAGTGCAATGGCACAGTATTGGCTCACTGCAATCTCCATCTCTCAGGTTCAAGTGATTCTCCTGCCTCAGAGTAGCTGGGATTATAGGCACCGGTCACCACGCCTGGCTAATTTTTTGTACTTTTTTTTTTTTTTTTTTTTTGAGACAGAGTCTTGCTCTGTTGCCAGGTGCCAGGCTGGAGTGCAGTGGCACAATCTTGGCTCACTGCAATCTCCGCCTCCTGGGTTCAAGCAATTCTCCTGCCTCAGCCTCCCGAGTAGCTGGGATTACAGGTGCATGCCACCATGCCCAGCTAATTTTTATATTTTTAGTAGAGACAGGGTTTCACCACATTGGCCAGGCTGGTCTTGAACTCCTGACCTCAGGCGATCTGCCTGCTTTGGCCTCCCCAAGTGCTGAAATTACAGGCATGACTCACCACACCCAGCCTAGTCTATGCATTTCTTTAATAAATGAACATTCCTACCATGTAATTGGGGAAGTATCAGCACAGGAGATGCATAAATAATACAAAGGCCCAATAAAAATGAACTGACATAGACAACTGAGTAAACTGAGAGGACATGATGCCAACGGCACAGTCACACACCTGTTTGCACATCGACATGCTTTCTGCCTTCCACGGGCTCAGGTGTTTGTGGTCTGAGCTGCTCTTGGGCTCGTTTTCTGGCAAGAGCCCTCTTCTTAGCCTCCCGTTGTCTCTGAAGCTCTAGAGCATCAGGCTGTCCAGGCTAACAGAGATAGAAAAGACTTCTAGAATTTAGAAATACTTCTTAAAGCATACAGGAACTGCCATTCCAAAAGCAATTCCTGGGTAGTATAAAAGCATTTGTCATAATGTTTCCTGATTATCAGTGACTTGATTAAAATTGTATTGGAAATAGATACAATTTATCAATATTAAATTGATTAAAATTGTATTGTCAGATAATTACAAAGATGTTTGACAAAGCATAAAAGTAACTTCAAAGTAGGGCTGTTAACTGGAATAGATGGGTGTATGATCCTATCTATACATTTACAAAATTAATGCAAATATTTCCTTTTTAATTTATTCATTGACTTGCTGATTATTCAGGAGTATGTTAATTTCTACATATTTTTGTAGCTTCCAACGTTCCTCTTATTATTGATTTCTAGTTTTACTTCATTGTGGCCAGCAAAGAAACTTGATATGATTTCTACTTTTTAAAATTTGTTCAGACTTGTTTTGTGGCCTAAGATATGGTCTATTCTGAAGAATCTTCCATGTGCTGAAGAAAAAAAATGTGCATTCTGCAGGAGATGGATAAAATGTTCTATAAATACCAGTTAGTCCTAATAGGTCTAATGTGAAGTTTAACACTGATTTTCTTTTATTTTCTTTCTTTTTTTTTTTTTTCCTGATTTTCTATTTGGATGATCTATTTATTACTGAGAATGGGGTGTTAAAATCTCCTAATATTATTGTACTGCAGTCTATTTCTCCCTTTAGATCTATTCATGTTTGCTTTATATACCTGGGAGCTCTGGTGTTGGGTGCATAGATATGTATCATTGTTATAACCTCTTGCTGAATTGATCGCTTTATTATTATAGGATGACCATGTTTCTTTTTACAGTCTTTGATTTGTAGTTTATCTGATGTAAGTATACTCAAGCTCTTTTTTGGTTTCTAGTTGCATGGAAAATCCTTTTCCATCCCTATACTTTCAGTCTATGTGTGTCTTTGTAGATGAAGTGGGTTTCTTGTAGGAGCATATAGTTGGGTCTTGTTTCTTTATCCAAGCAGCTATTCTATGCCTTTTAATTGGAGAACCAAGTCCTCTTACATTCAGTGTTCTTATTGATAAAGCAAGGACTGACTACTATCATTCTGTTGCTTATTTTCTAATTGTTTTGTATCGCCCTCCTTCTTTATTGTCTTTCTTTGTGTTGACAGACTTTATTTCATAGAATATTTTAGTTTGTTGATTTTAATCTTTGGTGAATCTATTACAGATTTTTGCATTGTGGTTACCACGAGCTTATACAAAACATCTTATATAACAAGTTGTTAGCAGAGATGACAACTTATCTCAGATCACAAAGAATGAAGCAAAAAAAAAGAAAAAAAAAGAAAAAAAAATTCTACACTTCAACTCCATCCCCCACATACTAACTTTTAGTTGTCGCATTGCACATGTTTTTATATTACCTACCTCTTAGCAGGCTGCTGCGGCTGTTGTTGTTTTTGATAGCTGTCTTTTGGGTTTCCTACTAGAATTATGAGTGGACTGCATACCACACAGTTAAGGTTTGTCTGTGTACTTAATATAACCAGTGAGTTTCATACCTTCAAATGTTTTCTTTTGGCACATTAGTGTTATTTTTTCATTTTTGTTTAGGCTGAAGAATTCCCTTTAACATTTCTTTTAAGATGGGCATGAGGGTGCTGAATTTGCTCATCTCTCCTTCATATTTGAGGGTAACTTTGCTGGATACAATATTCTTAGATGAACTTTTTTTTTCTTTCAGCACTTTGAAAATGTCATCCCAGTCCCTCTTGGTCATTCCACTCCCTCCTGGCCTATACAGTTTCCATTGAGAAGTCTGCTGCCAGATGGATTGGAGCTCCTTCATGTATGCTATTTGCTTCTTTCCTCTTGCTGCTTTTAGGATTCTTTTCTTGTCCTTGACCTTTGAGAGCTTGATTATTCTATGGGGCATTATTCGGGGTGAATCTGTTTGGCATTCTCTGACTTTCCAGTACCTGGATATCTATCTCTTTCTCAAGTTTTGGCAAGTTTTCTGTTGGCATTTCTTAAAACAAGCTTCCTACTCCTTGCTCTTGCTCAACTCCTTCTTGAACACAAGTAATTCTTAGTTTTGGTCTTTTAGGGTAAACTTCTATATCTTATAAGCAGTCTTTGTTGCTTTTCATTCTTTTTTCTCCTCAGACTGTGTATTTTCAAATAGTCTGTCTTCATGTTCACTGATTCTTTCCTCTGCTTGATTCATTCTGTTGTTGAAAGCCTCTAATAAATTTTTCAGTTCAACAAATGTTGATCACCAAGATGTCTGTTTAAAAAAATATTTCAATCTCTTTGTTAAATTTCTCTAATGAATTTCTAAACTGCTTTTCTGTGTTATCTTAGACATCACTGAATTTCCTTAAGGATGCTATTTTGAATTTTTGGCCAGACAGCTCACATCTTGCCATCTCATTAGGGCCAGTTACTGATTCCTTGCTTTGTCCCTTTAGATAGGTCATGGTTCCCTGTTTGTTGTTGTTTCATGTGTTTTGTAGATGTACATCTACATCTCTGTACTGAAGGCCTGCTTTGCTTTTCATTGGATATATTTTCTTAGAGATTTTTTTTTTCTTTTTTAAGACAGAGTCTCGCTCTGTCACCCAGGCTGGAGTGTAGGTGCGTGACCTTGGTGCACCACAACCTTCACCTCCCAGGTTCAAGCGATTCTCCTGACTCAGCCTCCCAAGTAGCTGGGATTACAGGGGCCCGCCACCACGCCTAGCTAAGTTTTGTATTTTTAGTAGAGATGGGGTTCCACCACGTTGATCAGGCTGGTCTTGAACTACTGACCTCAAGTGATCTGCCTGCCTTGGCCTCCCAAAGTGCTGGGATTACAGGCATGAGCCACTGTGCCCTGCCAGAGATCCCTTATCTCTAGATTGCTGCCTCCTTTTCGGCCCTAGGTAGTACCATAAAGGCAGCTTCACCTGGCTCTAGTAAATGATCAAAGTGCTGCCCATCCTGAATGGGGAGGCCCCAAAGGGGATACCCTGGCAGTGTGGCTAAGGGTTTGTGCCCAGGGAGCAGTACAATGTATCTCCTACAGTGTGGTGCTGCTGAACAGCCATTCTGATTTGGTGTTTCCTTTGGTTAAGTTATACGGCAGGGTGTCTGGGGCCAGGGATGGTAGTCTCACCTCCCCATTTTGTCTCTGGCTGTACTAGGGTATTTCTCCCTTCTGTTGGAACTCATGACACTTCTTGTGGGTTGAATCTCCTGCCAGGGAACCCAACATGGTAGGGAAACTAGTTGTCTGCGTTGACCTTACTTTTTCCAGTGCAGAAATCACAAGTCAAAGATAAATCCTTGTGATGGTTAGTTAATACTAAGTGTCAACTTGATTGGACTGAAGGATACCAAGTGTTGATCCTAGATAAGTCTGAGGGTGTTGCCAAAAGAGATTATCATCTGAGTCAGCAGGCTGAGAAAGGCAGATCCACCCTGAATCTGGGTGGGCACAATCTAATTAGCTGCCAGAGTGGCTAGAATATAAGCAGGCAGAAAAATGTGAAAAAAAGAGACTGGCCTAGCCTCCCAGCCTACATCCTTCTCCTGTGCTAGATGCTTCCTGTCCTTGAACATCAGACTCCAAGTTCTTCAGTTTCGGAACCTGGACTGGCTCTCCTTGCTCCTCAGCCTGCAGATGGCCTATTGTGGGACCTTGTGATTATGTGATTTAATACTTTAAATAAACTCCCCTTTATACATATATATCTATTCCATTAGTTCTGTCCTTCTAGAGGACTAATACAATCCTCCATGTCCTTAGTGCCAGGTAGACTAGAAGGAGAGGTGTTGTAGATATGAAAGTCTGATTCTCCTACCATCTCTTTGGAGCTTTTTCACTTTTCTGTAGCCCTGGGAACTGCATCCTCCTTCTACTTGAGCTCTAGAATATTGCTGGTGATAATTTTGGCACTGTACATTTGTTCTTGGTTTCCTGTTGTATGGGGAGTGAAGCCAGCCTGCCTCTATGCTGCCATTTTAGAACTACTGAAAAATATTTTCACTGGATTAGAATTAGAGCTTGATAGTTCTTTCCTTTAAAGACTTGAAAAATATTGTGCCACTTTCTTGTTGTCTCCATGTTTGAGGTAAGAAATCCACTGCCATTTAAATCATTGTTCTCCTTTAGCTAACAAGTAATTTCTTTCTGGCTGATTTCAAAATGTTTTGCTTTTAATTTTCAAAAGTTTGATCTTGGCATGTCTTGGGTAGATTTCTTTGGGGTTATCCTGTTGGAGGTCACTTGGCTTCTTGAATCTGTAGGTCTTTTGACAAATTTGTGGAATTTTAAAGCACGATTTCTTCAAATATTTTTCCACCTCATACTTTTCCTTCTCTCCTTCTAGGATTCCAACAACATGAATATAAATATTTGTGATTGTTCTGCAGCTCTCTCAGGCTCTTTTTTTGTTTGGGGGTGGTGGTGGTCTATTTTCTCTCTGTTCAGCTGGATAACTTCCATTCTTCATTGATTTTTTTTCAAGTTCACTGATTATTTCCTGTGTCATCTCCAATGTACTACTGCATCCATCTAGTGAGTTTTTTATCTTGGTTATTGTATTTTTCAGTTCTATAAGTTTCCATTTGGTTCACTTTTGTATCTTGTATTTCTTTGCTAAGATTTTTTTTTCATTTGTTTCAAGAGTGTCTGTAATTATTCACTTTTCATTGAAACATTTTTGATTGTTGCTTTAAAATCCTCGTCAGGTAATTCCCACATCTGAATCATCCTGGTTTTGTCATTTCTTGATTGTCTTTTCCCATGCAAGTTGTAACTGTCCTGATTCTTGTATGATGAATGATTTTTGTTTGTATCCTGGCTATTTTAGGTATTATATTGTAAGACTTTGGATTCTATTTAATCTTTCAGTAGGAAATTGCCCTTTTTGTTTTAGTGCACAAGTCTGTGGGGTTGGAAGTTCAAATCCCCGCTGGGCCCCACTGACACCATCTCAACAAAAACAGTGGGTCAACTTGTACCAGCACATTGGTGCCAGGTGGGGGTGGTAGTTCAGCTCCTTGCTAGGCTCTGCTGACACTGGTGTTGGGGTGGTGGGAGTGCAGCACTGACTAGCACTGCCTCATGCCACCTCATTACTGCCAGATAGGACTGCAATTCAGCTACCCACTGGATTTGCTGACACCACCCCAGAAAGAGTGGGGCACTGACTTGTGCCATCTCCTACTACCTCATTGCTGATGGGTGAAGGTGAAAGTTCAGCTTCTTGCTCCACCCTTGCTGATATCATCTCAGTGGGGGAAGCAGGAAACCCCTGGACGTTCTAATGCAGGAGATCCAGGATAGGGTTGAAGCATATATATATGTTTAATAAGTTAACCATTGCTTCAGACTAAAGAGAGAAGCCATTACTCTCCTGCCTGTTGCTTGCTAGGGACGGGAGTAAAAGATAAAATGTAAAGAGCTGAAGTCAGCAGTCAGGGGGCCAGCTAACCTCACTGGCTCTGCCCCATTGGGCCTGAGAGTTAGGAAAGATAACTCCCCCTTCCAAAACTGGTGCCTATGTTATCTGTAAACCTTAAGAATGTAACAAAGAAATGTTCTTTCCTGCCATGGTTGCACAAGAACCTGCCTTTAGTCACTTACTCCATGCTTGCCCAATTCACTCCCCCACTTTAAGTTAATTCTATCACAGAATGATTAACTACCTTTGTTCAACTTCTCCAAGTTTGCTGTAACCCTTCCCCTTTCTTCCTTCCCGCGTGCACCAAATATGAATTAGTGAATCAATGAAAGACAACGACTGTGAGGTCAATGCCCAGCCAATGGGCTATAACACGGTTTCACCTTCGCTCTCCCTTTAGAGTTAGAAGCCCATACAAAGGGAAAGGAACTGCTCTTCGGGGAGCTCGGTTTTTGGGACGTAAGTCTGCTGAGGTTCCACAGCTGAATAACATCACTTGTTTCCTTACTCCGGTGTCTGAGGGGTTTTGTCTGTGGCTCATCCTGCAACAAGACTAATAGATGTTCCCCATCATATTTTTTATGATTTTTCAGCTTTACGGTGATGAAAAGTATCCACAGAAAATGTGCTCATACAACCATTATGTTTTTCACTTTCATATTTAATAAATTATATAAGATAGTCAATATTTTATTATAAAATAGGCTTTATGTTAGATTTTTCCCAATTGTAGGCTAATATAAATGTTCTGAGCACTTTTTTTTTGAGACAGGGTCTTGTTCTGAAAATATTCTTTAGGTGGCTTCTTCACATCCCTCATTAAACATTCAACAGCATTCTCTCTAATGTGGATTTGAATGCTATTACTCATCTTTACTTTCTTTTTAATCACTTATTTCCTGATACTCCCTGCCTCAGACTCTAATTCATTCATATTGAACTTCCCTCAATTCCTCAACATTCTAGGTTGTATTTTTGGTTTTGTTTTTAGAGACAGGGTCTCCCTCTGTCACCCAGGCTGGAGTGCAGTGGCGTGACCACAGCTCACTGCAGCCTTGTCCTCCTGGGCTCAGTCAATTCTTCTGTCTCAGCCTCCCAAGTAGCTGGGATTACAGGTGCGTGCCACCACGCCCAGCTAATTTCTGTGGGTTTTTATTTTTATTTTTTGTAGAGACGGGGTTTTATCATGTTGCCCAGGCTGGGGGTCTCGAGCTCCTGGGTTTAAGCAGTCTGCCCGCCTCAGCCTCCCAAAGTGCTGGGATTACAGGCGTGAGCCACCACTCCTGGCCTCTGAGCACATTTAAGGCAGATTATGCTATGCTATGGTGTTTAGCAGGTTTGGTGTTTTAAATACATTTTCAATGTTCAGTGGGTTTATTGGGGACATAACCTCATTGTAAATAGAGGAGCATCTCTATCGCCATCTTGTATTAGGCACTTATATGTTATACACTGTTTATAAATTCACCTATATTTCATTTCTGTGCCAAGAACTCACCACCCTTAATATCATACCATGTCTTACTCATCTCAGCATCCTAGGTACCCAGAACAGGACCTAAAACTCAATAAATAATTGTTGAGTGAATTACAGAAGCAGAATTCATACTTTTTGATTAAATAATGATAATTGTATTAGAGTATGAGGTGATCTAAACAAATCTAGATGGATTAGACCAGTGCTACTCAAAATGTGGGCCTCTGGCTAGTATATCTGTGAACTACTTGAAATGGTCTGTAACAATTTATAGAAATTGAGAATAAAAGTTTAGAAAGGTTTAGAATGGCAGAGTTTTGTTGAATCTAATGAAAAATTAAGGCTTTTTCTTAGTTAATTCTTTTTAAAATTATTTTATTATTTATTTTGAGATAGAGTGTTGCTCTGTCGCCCAGGCTGGAGTGCAGTGGCACGGTCTTGGCTCACTAGAGCATCTGCCTCCCAGGTTCCAGTGATTCTCCTGCCCCAGCCTCCCATGTAGCTGGGACTACAGGTACCTGCCACAACGCCTGGCTAATTTTTGTATTTTCAGTAGAGATGGGATTTCACCATGTTGGTCAGGCTGGTCTCGAACTCCTGATCTCAGGTGATCCACCCACCTTGGCCTCCCAAAGTGCTGGGATAACAGGCATGAGCTACTGCACCCAGCCTAGTTAATTCTTTTTTTTTTTTTTTTTTTTTTTTGTGGTAAAATGCACATAATGTAAAAATTATCACCTTAACTATTTTTAAGTGTAAAATTCAGTGGCATTAATTACATTCATACTGTTCTATAACTGTCACCATCCTCTTATCTCTGGAACTCTTTTCATCGTGCAAAACTGAAACCCTACACTCATTAAATGATAACTCCTTCCCTGTTCCCCTCACCCTTCAGCTCCTGGAAACTGTCATCAGGCTCTACTTGTATGTCTTTTTAAAATTTCATTTTTGTAGTAATTCATCTTTATTTTATGAATGTTTTACTCTGCAATGGATTAGAAATTAACACAAACAAACAAACAAACTGATCCTTCCCCAAAGACAATGTGAAAACGCAGTGTTAGACTATTCAAACTGAACTTACCAGTGGCCCGGTCTGGAGTGCGTAAGTGTTGCCTCGAATTACCCTTCTGTCATACATTATGTTTCCATAATGCATAGGTTCTTCATCTCTGTAAAACAGAAAATTCTGTATAGCCACTTTAACAGAGTATTGGTATCTATGAAGTAACTCATTTTCAACAGGATCTAAACTAAGATGAAAATACATGTACTTTATTTTATTTATTATTCACAATAAGCTACAAGTTGGGAATTATATTCCTTTTTCAGAAGGGGAAACAGACTCAGGAATCTGCCCAAGGTTACCTTGCTAGCAAGTGGCAGAGCCAGATTTAGGTTGTAAATCTACCTGACTTCAATAAATATGAAAATGGCCCATTTGAAAAGGGGCCTTCTTAGGCCGGGGTGGTGGCTCAAGCCTGTAATCCCAGCACTTTGGGAGGCCGAGGCGGGTGGATCACGAGGTCAAGAGATCGAGACCATCCTGGTCAACATGGTGAAACCCCGTCTCTACTAAAAATACAAAAATTCAGCTGGGCATGGTGGCGTGTGCCTGTAATCCCAGCTATTCAGGAGGCTGAGGCAGGAGAATTGCCTGAACCCAGGAGGCGGAGGTTGCAGTGAGCCGAGATCGCGCCATTGCACTCCAGCCTGGGTAACAAGAGCAAAACTCCGTCTCAAAAAAAAAAAAAAAGAAAAGGGGCCTTCTTTAAAGGACTGAAAAACCTTGTACGAAGACTGAAAAGTTACACTAATAAAAGAATCAGGCTTAAGAATTAAGTCAATTTTCTCATTGTTCTTTAAACCCAAATATATTTTTAAAGTTACTAGTTAAAATGTTAATAAAATTTTCCAGCCTGGCCAACATGATGAAACCCTACAAAATTAGCCGGGCCTAGTGGTGTGCGCCTATAATCCCAGCTGCTCTGGATGCAAAGGTTGCTGCATCCACGGAGCTTGCATTCCTATAAAGTTCTGCCGAATTCAGCATTTGAGGCTTATGGAAAGAACTTTAGAGAACCATTTAACTTTAAGTGAACTTTAAGAGTTTATGTTTTTTTTTTTTTTTTTGCCCCTCAATATGTTTGAATATTTGCAACTATTCATCCACGTAAAAATACAATTTGTTGGCCGGGCGTGGTGGCTCACGCTTGTAATCCTAGCACTTTGGGAGGCTGAGGCGGGAGGATCACTTGAGGCTAGGAGTTTGAGACCAGCCTGGCCAACGTGGCGAAACCCCGTCTCTACTAAAAATACAAAAATTAGCAGGGCGTGGTGGTATGTGCTTATAGTCCTGGCTACTCGGGAGGCTGAGGCAGGAGAATAGAGGCTGACGCAGGAGAATCGTTTCAACCTGGGAGGCGGAGGTTGCAGTGAGTGGAGATCGCGTCACTGCAGTCCAGCCTGGGTGAAAAGAGGGAAACTCCATCTTAAAACACCACCACCATCACCGCCACTACCACCGCCACGGCCACCAAAACATACACATACACAAACAATCTGTGGTCCTGCATGGAAGAATAATCTTATTCCTGCTCAAGGCCTGTAGAAGAGATTTCCTCGGCTCCCATTTTGGATGTGCTATTGTTGGGTATTTTTGCACCGCAGTTTCCTCATCTGCATAACGGAGTTGTAAAACCAACACATCACTGTGGATTTAAGTAAGAAAACGTATTTGAATGCCCCCAGCAAGGTGCCCAGCACATCGTTGGCCCTCAATACACACAATGCACATTTTTTCAAATGAGCCGATTCGTGTACATGTTAAGGACCATGGCAGCAACTCAGTAACACTAAAAGTTAGCTGATGCCCAACCTGTGCCCCTTCTTGCTTCACTCCTCCACACCACGGGAGATTCCTTAGGGCAGAACGTTTATTTCGGCAGAGTGAGGCCAAGGAAAGACAGCATGAGCAGCCCTTGCCAGGGCGAAGACCCCGGGGATGGGTGCAAGTAGGGATCACACAGGGGCTGGCTTGGACACTCACGGCTGCGTCAGGCTGTCCCGGTAACGGCGGCGCTGGCAGGGCAGTGCCCGAGGCCGGCTGGTGTAGGTGTAGGTGCCCGGGGCCCGAGAGGTGCTGTCAGTCAGCGTCGAGGCCATGTCCGGGGGCAGAACACCTCGCTTTCGGTGGAGCTTGGCTTTGAAGCAAGTGGGCGCTAAGGTGTCGTGGGACCCGGAGAGATGCAAGTAGTGCCAAGGGCAAGGATTCCGCGACGGGAGGAGAGGCGACAATAAGGGAGGTGGGCGGGACGGGAGGTTACCGGCGCCGGAGGTGGGAGCTACACCGGGCTTGTTCCCAGCAAGGCAGAGACCGGCTGCAGTGGCCGCATCGGTTGCCCAGCAACCCGGGGCTCTGTCTGGGGCCGGGAACTCCGGGGAGTTCCGGTCCGCTGGTTTCCCGGGAGGGGCTGCGGCGCTAGGC
This sequence comes from Sapajus apella, assembly GCF_009761245.1. Taxonomy (NCBI): domain Eukaryota; kingdom Metazoa; phylum Chordata; class Mammalia; order Primates; family Cebidae; genus Sapajus; species Sapajus apella. Next base: position 7,830,116 of record NW_022437022.1, on the reverse strand, counting down.
ACTTCCGGCTCTTGACTCCGCCCAGTTGCCCCTCCCCGGCAGCTGCGCCTGCGCGTTGGGAGTCCCCTGGCCAGGGAGGCGGCCTTGGCTGGCTTGACCGTCTTCTCTGAGGCCTGCGGGGCCACGGTGGCTGTCACCGGCCCCGCTTTGGAATGTGGCTTTGCAGGGCTGGTGTTGGCGCCATTCTCTCAGGCCCACGTGCTCCTGCTCTTCCAGGGCGTCCTCTGCTGTTTCTCCTGCCGCCGCGCCGCAGCGCTCCCAGGCTGGCGCCGCGATGACACGTCCCTGGCAGCCGGGCTTCCAGCTCTGTTACGTGCCCGGGCGGGGAAGGGCTTCCAGGTGTCTCCTGGCACCTCCGCTTTTCCCGCCCCAGGGGCGGGCCGCCGCCGCCCTCCGCCGCCGAGTCTGTGCAGTTCCTCCCCTGCCTTCTCTGCTCGCCGCTGTGTGCTAGCAGTCGGAGGACCCTTGACACACGGAGCGACAAGGGCCGCCCCCACAGACACCTCATTTTGAGAAAGAAGTGGGCAGTTTATTGAGTCTTGAAAAAATATAAAGGCATAGTTCCCCCGTGCCTTAATCTATCAGGCCCCAGGCTCTGAAGAATAAACCTGGTATCGCCGGGCGAGGCTGCGCTTAAAAACGCAGACGCTTTGGCTTTCGTACCAGCAGTGTTAAAAATCTTGTATCTTGTATGAGTGAAGTGTGTGTATCCCTTGTGATGAGTTATTTGCATTTGCAGTTACACCGTCAATTTAGATAATAACTGTCTTGATTTGAATCCAGGTTCTGTAATGTACTAGCTCTGTAGCCTCAGGCAAGTTAAATGTTTCCGTGCTTCATTTTCCGAATCCACGTAGTGGAAATAGAAGAATTTCTCTCTTCAGGTTTTGTTCTGAGGATTAAAACTGTTAGCACTTAGAGCTGTGCCTCGTAAATGGTAATCCTTTACATTAAGATCTGTATCTGTTCTCTGCTTTGAAGTGTCTGTCCTCAAGCAGATGTAGGCATTCTGTAAGTAACGCTAACATAAAGGTGTATGGTAAATTCTAGAGGTAAAAACACTGCCAAAAGATTTTAGGTCTGATCAGTTAATTTTGAGGTAATTTCTTTTTCCTTTCCTTTCCCCC